>NW_024041151.1:17427829-17629729 GCF_014851395.1 Micropterus salmoides | reverse complement strand
GTTCAACTCACATCTCCATCTTTAGTCAGTTTCCTGCCACATCGCATACTGCTCAGCTCGAACTCCTCTTTGTTAGCTTCATGGGGACTAATGACAGACAGGTGCATTCATCATCCCAACAGCATTAAAATCATATTCTATGGATACAGTACTTGTGGTCATATGAAACAGTCCTCTGACATTACAATTATTCAGTCACAGGTTCTCACCCATTATCGTTGTCAAATTCTGTCCGGAGCATAGCGAACCACTGGTTTTTGTACACCGACGTTAACCAATCTGGAATATGTTAGAATAAAAAGCAGTGCATAAACATTTATCATTCCAAGAGATGTAAACATTAAGATGAACAATGGTAATACTGCTTTACAATTCATCTTTAAGTTTTTCTTATAGTTTGGTGACATATGCTCACTCTGTTTCTCCCTTTGATTCTCTCTCTCCACCACTCAAACTCTCCCTTTCTCTCCCAGTCTTTAAAATCTAAGCAAGTCTGTTTAGTTCTTTATACCAATGACAATGAAATGAGACAACTTAAACAACTGAATTAGACACAAAGATGGAAATAAAATATTGGTCTACATAACTGGACTTACTTGTCCAAGTAACGTGAAAGCCCTTGAAAACTTTGATACTAGATAGTGAAATTAAATATTTATTTTTTTCCAGAGCATAATTAGAATCACATTCATGTCAGACAGAACCATATCTTACCAGGGGGCAAAATATTGTCCCTCTCCAGGATACGTGCAGATGCCAGATCGTTGATGATGTATTGGAGACGAACGTATTTAAACACTGAACAAAAAGGTGCGCCCTCTTCTGTGTCTAAGAAGGGCTCTTTCTCACACAGGTCTGTAGAACAGAATCAATTGGAAACAGAGTCAAACACCTTTGTGTTGCTACCAACAAAAAAAGATTTCACATGAAGATAACTGTTTAATAAGTATCCAAGGAAGGTTAAAATCAAGGGCATTGTTGTTAAAATTGTTAAAATCAAGGGCATGTTTAATAAGATGTGGCTTAACAGTACCTGTCCTGCGTTTGCAAAGCCAGGCATCAGCGTCAGGCAGAAGCTGCTTGATTGGTCCATCCCACGACGGGTTGAGCTGCAGAAACATCCACTAAAGAGAGAAAAATTACAAAGAGAGCTCTTAGAAACAGGTCTGATGGTATGAGTGAGTGTGTCTGAGAGTTATAAAGTACATAATTTTTCCATGTACCTTTTTCAGAGCAGTGTACACATCCATCTCCACCTGCATGACAAACAGATCCGAGGACTGGATGAGCTGGTCCATCACCTCTGCTCTGTAAATGCAGTACAGAAACAAATTGTGAGTTTGGTCATAGACAATATTTTTTACACCGTGATTTGAAACATAATTACTCAACACGACCATTTCATTTTCTTTAAGTCACAGCAGATAAACTAACTGAGACAACTTTAATATAGCAGCACATTGCGATCTTGAGGTTCATGTTAATATAAAATTAGAAAAGTTAAAATGATACTTTAACAAAGGATGTAGGCAAAACAACACAACTAAGTAATTGTGAACCGAGCATATATACCCGAGTTCTTTCATCAGGTCGACATTTTGGTGGGTCATCAGGTTGTTTAGAAGCCATTCAAGACACCTGCAGAAAGAGATGCACAAACACAGTGTGAAGTACACAGAATTAAAGACTGATTAACCCATAAATCTTAAATAATTAAAATTAATTCAAATCTGACTTTTTCATGACTGAATCCAAGCCATAGATACTGGCACAAGCATAGTAGCCACACACAGTTTTCGCACTTATGTTTTCCTTCATGGTCTCTCCACACTGCTGGATCAAGCCATCCTGCAGACAACAACAAACCACGAGACTTGATTAGGTGTTATATCATATGACTGCATAAACAAAAACCAAGATGGTAATTTTACATTTCAGCCAACAGCTGACTTCATTCAGCGTACTGACCAGCTGTAGCATACAAGCAGCGGCAAGAATACTGACGACTCTGCTGGGCTTGATCAGAACATCATCCCGGTACAGAGATCCAAATACGACTTGTAGAGCTACACACACACAAAACAGTATAGTCCAGTCAGCCCACCACATAAACAAACACAGTCAACTGCTTATTTCTGTGACTGAGGTCCTCTCACCTTCAGTGTCTATGTTTTGGTCTGGGATCTCCAAGTTGATTTCCATCATGTTGGACTCCTTCCAAGAGCCACTGAACATGCTGGAGAAATACCCTGACTGCAAAATGCAAGAAGGAAGAGAAAAGAGAAGGAGAAAGAGTATTAAGTGATAGACAATGATAACCCACATAAAAAAAAGAATTTATCAGTGGCTGTCTTTGTGTAAATGTTTTACCTGACACAGGTACACTTTGTGGAGGTTCCACTCCTGTCCCAGGGCGGAGATGCGAATGTCACTGTTTTCCCCATTCAGGAACAAAGTCTGATAAATGTATCGCGATGTGCTTTTCAATTTTTTCCTACTCAAGTTTGGGAAACACAAACAAAACAAAAAACAAGAGACAAAAACAATTGTTAGACAAAAATTTTTTTATTATTATTTTTTTTAAACTTGACTTGCCTGCGAGGTGTATCTAGTAGAGCATCGTCCTCCTCTTGTTCACTGTCACAGTCACACTGGGCATTTCGTTTCCTCTTCTTACACTCACAACCATGCTTGCGGCTGGTACTTGTGCCCTCTGCAGCCTCCTCTGGTCCCTGAGAGGGGGACTGGAACCTGCTGCCCAGACTTCCCATCTCAAGCTTTCAAAGAAGCATCACAAAAACAAAACAATTGCCAAAAACAACAGGTCATCTGTACTGTATTGCAAAAGAGTTGCATAGACCTATAATATCAAAATCATGAGAGCAAACCCTGTTAGGGTAATGGACGGGAGGGACATTTGCTTTTGCTACTTTTCCTTAGGGCTTCAACCAACAATTTCATTCTTAATTAATCTGTTGATTCATTTTTTTGATTATTTCATAGGTGGTCTTCAAATTGCTTGTTTATTTAATTTAACGTTAACAAAATATATGAAAGAAAAAGCAGCAAGTTATTGATGAATAAAGCAAATGACATTAGAACAAATGTGTTAGTTAATATGGGGCTGTTATTATGTGTATATCTAACTGAAAGAAAGGTACTAAATTATCCCAAAAGGCCTAGAGCTTTGCATGGAATTGTATTTTTGAGTGTGAGTGCATAACAAGACAACTTCTTCATAACTTAATCCTACTTCAGCATATGCAAACCAGACGTACAGTCTGTTTAACAACAAACAACGACTGAACTACCTTACCTGATGATTAGCACCGTGAGGGAGAGGTGTCGGTTAATTTGGACGGTAAACACCGGCTGATTATCTCAGGTCAGACACTTTGTCAGACGTAGACAGTTGAAGAGGAGCTAACCTTAGAGCTAGCTTAGCTGCCGAATTCACAAAAGAAAACAATAACAGCGTTGCTTCTGACAAGCTGCTTCTCCACACAAGCCTCCAGGCCGAAAAAACTTATTTTGTTTCAGTTACATTTTTCTAAATTAAAGCAAACGTAAACTCAGAGGTAGGAGATGATGTGGAACTACCAACTGAAAATCTGCGGCTGCTTTTGTTGTTCTTCTTCTCTCGCTGGTTAGGCGCAGCGTTTCTACGTCACAGGTGGTTGTGCTGCTCAACAGCGCCACCTACCGTGAGGCGGACTTATTACACAAGCCTGGAAAACCAGTCGAATCTATCACAAATCTTTGTTTACATTATATGTCTAATTTGTTTTATTTAATAATTCCTTCATATTGCATCCAAACCTTAGATTATCCATAAGCCTTTATAACAGTTATTAACTGTCCCATGAAATAAAAACAACTTGACGACTGTACTGAAACTGGATGACCTGTCCTACATTCGGCCTTGGCTGAACCATAGGCCCCTGACCAGTCATTCTGGTTTCCTTTAAGTCCAAAGGACACTGCCAAATCAACAATGTTTAGTCTTTTATGCATCTGCCTAATGCAGACTGTAATTAAGACTGCACTTGAAACTTTTGAGAGGAAAATTATATTTTAATAATTTATGTACAGAAAAACTGTCCAAAACTGTGTATATAGGCTATTAAAGGGCCTTAATCTTGGTTTTTATAGATTGATTTGATGGGTTTACTTTAAAATGTGTTTAAGTCCATACAGAAAGCAGAAAGGGTGGAGCACAAAAGATAACAGCCAAGCATGCTCAATATCATGTTAAAAAAGTGTCAACTTGTGCTTTCTGTTGACTGAATTCAGAAGGAAAAAGCAATAAAAACAGCTTTAATTGTATTAATCATTACACATATAGCCTAATACTAATATAGTACATTTAAAAAAAAAACTCTCTATTTTCCCCTATAATTATTTGGTAGTACAAAACTACACAGTCTTTCATATTTACTACTAAAACACTCCTGAAACAACATTCTCCCTTGTGATGTTGAAAGGTTTTATGTACACTTGGGTTGTATAAGACATTGTCAATGGCTCCAAGGCAACCAGTCCACAAAGTCGTTCTTGTTTTGTCAATTTTAACCACTTCACTCACCCTTTCCCACTCACATCTGAATACCTCACTGAGTGCAGGCTAAGCTGTAACCTCTGAGCTGAGCTGAGTGTTCAGTCAACAACCATCTGCAAGGGTCAAAACATATCATCAGTTTCTATACAGACAGTTGAGATTCAACAGAGGTGGTCACCTTTCAATTCCTTGAGTAGTTAAAACTTTACTCCTCCTGCCACTGTGAAAGATGGGATATGTTAACCTGGAAAAGATCCTGCACTGTTATTCACCTTTTAAAATTCAATAATGACAAGATTGCCCTTAATTCTGCTCTCTCTTTTAACTGCAGAGTAAATAGCATTTAACATCAAAAACATGGCATGTAATATGAGAGTAAATACCTGACAGCATTATCTTTACTTCAAAGCCTCCCGGTCAAAGAACAAAATACTGAGATGACAGACATCAGTATTCAACACATGACTGCCCTCCAGTGGTATCCTGTGTTCTGTTAATATGCAGTCAGAGGTTATATACTTTGGCTTGCTTTTGTGTGCCACTTGTGATTCTTGTCAAGTTTCATGATTAAATATTACCACAAATTAACTAACTCGACCTGTTTTAGTTTCCATGGTAGTGGTATTGTTGTTCCACAGGGGCGTATTATGTGGTGTAAAGTTATGCTTGTATACTAGATTCCAATACAGGAGAACTTGTTGGTAGAAATCAGACAGTTTCACAGGCAGCTTGCATAAATCATAGTCACATCGCAATAAGAAATTGATTCCTCCCATTTTGTTAAAGATTGCATCAGGGATAGTATAACAGATGGAATCACCATTTTAATTTCAGGACCCTGTTCATAACAGAGATGTCTATGCCATTCAGACCACCTTCCTCGACACTCTTAATCACGTCAGCTCTCCTAATGTAGTGACATAGTAGTAGATAACTCTTGATAAGCTTTCCATCATAGTTAATAATACCCTTCCAAATAGAGCTGTGTCTCTTTGTAGCCAAGAATTCAAAATAGTTTTACATTATTTAATAGTTTTTGAAATGTTTTCTTTCTCTCTTATTTCTTTGGACCTGGTGACAGTTATGCCCAAGTATTTGACTTCAGTTTTCACCTTGATATTACAAAATGTCTGGGCTGGTTGATCGTGTAATGCCAATATTTCTCATTTGTCAAAATTAAGTTTCACGCCTACTGCTCTAGGCTATTCTAGTCCTTTGGATATTTGTCTTTCATTTTTCAAAAATAACGTAGTGTCATCCACGAATTGACTTATAATATTCTTTCCAAAATTGTTTAAACCTTCTGTTCCATTGGTTTTAATTAAAATGGAAAGTAATTCGGCGACCATTATAAAGAGTATAGGGGAGCTGTTACAACCTTGTCTAATGCCCCTACTGACTGGGAATCTTGAGCAAGTACCATGTTCTAACGCTACACAACTGTTTATGTCATTATATAACATACTAATAAGGCTGATGAATTTTTGACCAAAACCAAAATTATTCAGAGTTTCTATTATGAAAGGGTGTTCCACTGAATCAAAAGCCTTATAGAAGTCTAGAAAAACAATGAAACCCTTCTCCGGGAAAGTGTGACTGTAAGTATTTGGGCTTCTTCCTTAACAAACGCCACCGTGAGGAATCCATTGGCTTCAGGATATGACGTATGGGGTGTTCCCATAGTGGGCGTGTTCAACGGAGGAATCAGCCAATAAACGACGAGCACCTCTTTCGCAACATTCCAATCCCCCCAAACATCCTCCTCCTCTCCCTGCCTCGACTAGCCTGCATGTGTGGGACAGTGACACGTAACTTTGTCCGTTTCACTGACGTGACCAGGCAGGACACCTCCACCTGGGGCAGGGAGAGCAGAGAGAGGACTTTTCTGAACCCTGTCCCCAACCAAAATCCGTTTTATTTTCAACATTTTGTAGCATGGAGGCGAGAGGCGCAACTGCAGGTGAGGTTATTGTTAGCTGTGACAGTCAGTGTGGCGGTGTGTTGTTGTTTAGCCAATATAAAAGCCACTTACGCAAACATGGAACAAAGGATACGCTGTTAACTAAACAAAACCCGTGTTTCGTGTATACATAAGAGATGAATGTTTTGTAAATAAAGCACATTAAGTTCGTCGACATCGTGTTTAGTACAATATCTTGCTCTTAGTCATAAAAAAAACATACTACCTTGTATCACGTGTCTGGTCTATGGTTTATCCTTTAGGTGCTCTTGTGAGCAGTGATGGAGAGGAAGAAACTGCGAAGACGACTGCAGCTCCAACAAAAGATCAACCACAGACCAAAAGCAAGATGGAGAAAATCTTTGGGTTTAGGAAGGAGGACCTGGCCTCCTGGAGTAGCCTGGTGGCCCTCCTGAACCGTCCCACTGACCCTGCATCTCTAGGCATCTTCCGCTGCTTGTTTGGTAGTTAAGATGCCATTTGCTCAGACTGCCTGCTGGGTTTAAATTGTTTTGAAATTGCTCCCATTCCCATTCACCTTTTGTGCTGCAAATCTGTGTGCCCTGCCAACTTCATTGTGTGTCTGTCCTGTAGGTTTGCTGATGGCTATCGACGTCACACAGGAACGTGGCCTCAGTCACCTGGACTACAAATACCTGGATGGTGCCCCTGTGTGCCGCTTTCCCCTCTTCAATTTCTTACAACCACTGCCACTGGATTGGATGTATCTGGTGTATGTGGTGATGTTCCTCGGTGGGTCACACTCATTTTTCCAATGTTAGAAGCTTATGTCCAAAAAATTACATGTTGCAAGGCTCACACCTCAGTGTTTACTGAGGCTTGGGAAGGAAAAGCCCATCCCCCTTTTGAGTCTAGATGCAGTTATTTTATAGGAGCCACTCTCTGTGGGGTGGCTGTCTGTAGTGAAGATGAAAGCACATATTCCAGACCTTTATTTTCCCCCATTTATTGTCCCCCATTCACTGTAGCTTAAGCAAGACTGCAAACAGAAAGCAGAACACAATGACAAAGTAAATGAATACTGATTAAAAAAAATCATTAGGGCTACAAACCTTGTACTTTACTAAGTTGACACACCAGCCTTGGTACATATCCATGTTCTACTCTTTGCAACACTTCCAGTTTTAGACAACATGTGTTTCCCCTAAACATAAACATATATTTCAGACCATAGAGGAATTTAACTTAATGTCTTCGGTCGATGTTTCACATCTCTGACATTTTCAGCATTAAAAACATCTATTAAAACATTATAGATACTGTAATAGAGTTTGTTTTGAATGCACGTATGTACTCCATTTATATATGACATGTGTCGCATACAACTTTTAACTGGGATTGTTTACATACAACAACATACATTATAATGCATTAAATGTAAAAAAAGTGGCAATAATCTTCTCAGACAAAATAAACATAAATTGTATGTTCATATCCATAGCATCTACATGTTACAATGTCAATAATTCTTACTGTTAATTAAGTTAATTCTCTATAATTTGTAATAATTTTGTATTTATTGTTTAGAAACTGTCTTGATTTTGCCCACGAGACAGAATAGTCCAAGTTGGTCAGAACGGTCAGATATCCTGACTATTCCTTAATATGGGTCAAACTCCAAACCCTATATTTCCCATAATGCAACACTATAACATCTTTTGGTTAGACCCTCTCTGTTAGTTAAATACATAGACATTATTAAAAAAAAAAAAAAGAAGTGGACACATGAAAACTGAAGCCATTGCGGAAGTGCCTTCAACCTGCATTCTTTCTAATGGCCAGCAGGGGACTCCACTGGTTGCAAAAATAGGTCGGATGTCTAGAAGTCTATGAGGGAATGACCGTACCAGGGTGACCTGTCAGGCGTAGCAATGCACATGGCCAAAATGCCAAACTCAAGGTTTTGAAATGGTAGTCCACAAACCAGAGGGTAACATCACTGTGACGTTATTTTCTCAGATTTGACAAAACTCCCCACAGCTACAGAAGACTTGATTCAATTGTTTACTCTGGCTGAAGAGGACTCCCCATGAATAAGTTAACAGATATTTATGTGTAAAAATAGACTAATTAATAGAAACAAAGACCGTTATTATTATTATTATTATTAACTGAAGCTGTGTGTTTATGTGTGTCACTGAAGGAGCATTGGGCATCATGCTTGGTTGTTTCTACCGTCTCTCCTGCCTCATGTTCATCTCGACGTACTGGTACATCTTCTTTCTGGACAAAACAGCCTGGAACAATCACTCGTATCTCTACGGCCTCATTGGGTTTCAGCTCACACTCATGGATGGCAACAGATACTGGTGAGTTGATGTTTATAGGCGTTTCCTCACGCATTTCTGCCCTGTCTATATGTCTGAGCTCAACAGAAGAAGACCTTTTTATACCTGTGTCTACTTGTAGGTCAATCGATGGACTAAGGAGGCCTTCTATAAGAAATGCTCACGTGCCTCTATGGAATTACACTGTGTTGAGGGCACAGGTCTGTGCACCAGATACTAATAACAGCTAATGCTGTATGTTTTTCAACTTAAATATTCATGATCATAGCTTTAGTAAAGATGATCTAATGATGTTAATGTATTTTGATCCTCAAAGATATTTATTGTATACTTCATTGCTGGAATCAAAAAGTTGGATGCTGATTGGGTGGAGGGATACTCAATGTCATACTTGGCACACCATTGGCTGTTTGATCCTTTCAAGTATGTATTATTTAGGAGCTCAGTCCAAAGATATTTTAGCCTTTAGTCACTACGTCAGTGCTCCCACTCTGATGTTGCTGTACAACACATTATTTTTCAGATTGATTCTTCCTGTGGAGTTAGTAAACCTGTTGGTGGTGCATGGAGGCGGCCTTGTTCTGGATCTGACCGCCGGCTACCTGCTGTTTTTTGATGCCACACGACCTTATGGATTTTTCTTTGTCTCCTACTTCCACTGTATGAACTCTCAGCTCTTCAGCATTGGTGAGTCTGTTGTTGTGCTTCATTAAAACATCTTGCCATTGTTGCCATGAATGCTTTTTAATTCTGGCTTTAATTAGTGGGGTATCATTTTACCTTCATCTTACTGAGAATGTTAATCCTCCACAGGGATGTTTTCCTACACGATGCTGGCCACCAGTCCTCTTTTCTGCTATCCCAATTGGCCAAGAAGATTCTTTGCTCATTTCCCAGCATTCCTAGTGGCAGTCCTGCCACTCACCTCAACAGAACCTCAGCCCAGTACTTCTTGTGTTTACACTGAGATCCACAGCACCAGCACCCAACGCCAGGAGGCCCCGCCTGTTGCCAAATCTTCCAAACTGAGACTCAAGCACAAGCTGGGAGCCATTTTTACTATTCTCTACATAATAGAACAGTTCTTCCTTCCTTACTCTCATTTCATCACAAAGGTACATCTGCCTTGCATAATGTTCTTCCGGTACTTTTTCTACACAGAGAAATTCTGTTTAATAGGATTGTACTTTGCTGCCAGGAAAAACATTTTAAATCCTCTCTGAGTCACCAGACTGATAGTTGCTCAATCAGAGTCAACGGTTATTGATTCATGAGTCTGAGCAAACAACAGCTCAGACTGGTGTTGTCACCAGAGAGGTGAAAGCACTGAAGAGGAAGATACTCATTATCCAGTTTCTGATATAAACACTTTTCTTTTGGTTCTTTATGAATATAAAGTCTTGGTTTATATACAGATTTTTGTATAGTGGAAGTGGTGACAGTGTTAGAAATCTTTCAGTGTGATTTTTTTTTATTATAAGCATGTAATTATTATTTAATGTTTTGTTTTCATGCAGGGTTACAACAACTGGACCAACGGGTTGTACGGCTACTCATGGGACATGATGGTTCACTCCCGCAGCCATCAGCATGTTAAGATCACCTACAAAGATGGAAAAACTGGGGAAATTGGATTTCTGAACCCTGGGGTGAGTTACGTGGAAAAAAAACCTGACAGAAACAGTATGAGTAAAGTTGCCATTACACTCAGTTTGTCTATATGGTAAATCAGTGCAGCGTAGACAGTCATGATGCAGAGTATGTATGTACTGTATGTGCATCAATCACATTGCAAAGCATTTCAGATAAATTAGGCCCATTAGTCCTGGCATGATAAAACACCTGTCTAAATGACTTGGCTGCAGGCTTTCACATTTGTACTTATTTATGCCGCGTCCTGACTTGACTTTTAAGATTGTGATTTTCTCTTAATTACAGTTGAGCTGATTAGTAATATAGTAATAATTATACTGTCTGTATACTGAAGGTGTTCACACAAAGCCGTCGCTGGAAAGACCATGGAGACATGCTAAAGCAGTATGCCACTTGCCTCAATCGCTTCCTGCCCCGCTATAATATCTCTGATCCGGAAATCTACTTTGACATCTGGGTGTCCATCAATGAACGCTTCCAGCAAAGGTATGAGTGGCTTTTGCTTTAGAAAAATGTGCTAATATATATATATATATATAATACCAGTCATTTAGATGTATCGAATAAATAATCCTTATGAACTAATAGTAAGAATGTGTGTTTTTAAAATTTTCTCTGGATTTTTCTCTAAGGATCTTTGATCCCCGTGTGGATATTGTGAAGGCTGACTGGTCACCTTTCCAACCAAATACATGGCTGATGCCTCTGCTGGTGGACCTGTCACAGTGGAGGACCAAGTTCCAGGAAATTGAGGGCAGTTTGGACAATCAGACTGAGATTGTCTTTATCGCTGATTTCCCAGGTAACAAACCTTGTTCTGTCTTTCATTTAGATGGAAAAATGTTTGTATGTTTGTTATGTTTGTAATTTGTTCTTTTGTTTAGCCATTGTAATAATTGGTGCTACATGGTACTTTACCAAACTGAACATGTTACCTTTTAGGTCTCCACTTAGAAAACTTTGTAAGTGAAGATCTGGGCAACACCAGCATACATGTACTGCAGGGCAATGTGAACGTTGAGGTAGTGGGGGAGAAAAAGAACTACACTCTTCAGCCTGGTGAGCAGATAAAGGTACAGCAACACACTATCACCACCATTAACATTATACCATTTAAAGGATTAGTGTGGAATTTTTGGAAGTGGGGCTGTATGAGGTACAGTAGTCATTGTATTACCTGCAGTAGATGGCGGTCACTGTGTCCCCAGTTTGGAGAAGCAGAGAGTTGTATTTGGTACAGAAGCTAAGCAATGTACTGCTGTGGACAGGGTCAGCAGCAAAACCTATTTCAGCCATGAAATAGAAGGCCTACCGAAAAAAATCAATATCCGTGTACTCTATATTTTTAATATTTTCCTGAACACTCCCTTTAACCAGTAGCCTGTACGTAAGCGCATGACTCCAACATGTTGCACTGCCAACATATGGCTTAAGAAGCTGAAACAAATAAGTTCCCCCGCCTGGAATCTATAACTCTCATATATATATATATATAAAATTTGAAAAGACAAACCAAACTGCTTTGCCGATCTCTGAAAACCCTTGCACTCCTAAGAAACCATCATGAGTATCTAGTGGATGTACTATTAGAACTTAGGTCTTATTAATACATCCTTTCTCCAAGAGAATGAATTGGTCAGTATGCGGTGCTTTTATATATATTGATTTGTTGTCTCGAACGTAACCTTATCTGGAGCAGACTAGGTGTGCAGTATAATTTACTATGCTGATGGACCCCGGCAAGAAGTGAACCACCTTCGTGACCCAGGGTTAAGACCAAATCCTGCTTTGTAGTACAGGTCTCTGGACACATTCAAGCATTTTCCATGTGTATGTGTGTAGGTGCCTGCTGGAGCTTACCATAAGGTTTACACAGTGTCTGAAGACCCATCTTGCTACATGTACATCTACGTCAACACTACAGAGACGGCGCTGCAAGAGAACTTCACCAAGCTGTTTGAGCTGCAGGAGCGCATTCGCAATGGGACAGGTAAAGTGCAGAACTTAATAGGAAAATGACCTCAAAGATCACAATGTTAAACAGCTCTGACCCCCTTGAGAACTTTCTCTTTTTTCATCTAAATGCAAGAAAGGCTCCAAAAACATTCATAAGATGCTGACTGGACAGTCTCATCCCGCAGAAACCGAGCCCCTTCCTCCTGAGCTGCAGCCTCTCATCGCTGCAGACAGTGACGAAGGGTCAGAGGTCAACGCCACCGACCCGATTGTACAGCTTTTCCTGAAGAGGCAGCGCCGCATGAAGGAGGTGAAGAAACGCAGGGAGGCCAGCGTGCTGGAGCGATTGGAGCGTTTTGCAGTGAAAAAGTACTATACGATACGGAGGGGGTGAGTGTCGTCCTCTCAACAGTACAGTGACTTGCCAGGTTTGGTCGTATTAACACAAAGTGCACAACCAAAACCTAAATTAATCTGGGAACTCACTCCTTCTCTTTTAGGTTCTTGATGACAGCTATTGCTATGAGAAACCTGCTGGTGGGTCTCCCTCCTCTTGAACAGCTGACAAGAGAAGTTGCCTTCGCTAACATGAAAGAACCTCAGACAGAAACAAACCAGGACGAACGGCTGAAAGATGAAGTTGGTCATGGAGAACTTTAAAGCTGCCTTTGGGACCAAATATACTCTGTTGAATTGCCTGCGGTTGCTGGATAACATATTCCAGTAGGATGTGTGTGTGTGAGTGTTGTTACTACTGGACTGTTACTGGGACAGCAAGCTGCCCAGAAATCAGCAGATTTTTAATTTTCTATTCATCTGAAAATACGGCATTTCAGATCATTTCCAAATGTAAAGTCAGTATTTTGTTATAGCGTTTGTTTACAAATCTGAATTTATGCAGATGACATGTTTGTTAAAAATCCTTGTTTTAAAATGAAAATGTACAACAAACAAACAAACATGTTACTGAAAGTTTTAATTTTTAATTTGGCAAACATATTGACGTGAACAGGATCAGGTTGGTCAATAACGTTCCTGTAAATGTTTTGTTTATTGCCCAGCTATAATTTCAAAAATTCTGGCTGAGTTATAACAAGCAAATTTACATGCAATAAGATATGTGGAGGTTTTCTCTGTTTTCTGGGTAATATACATATCAACTTTCAAGCTAACCCTATAATGTGAGAAAAACTGACTGACAGAAATACTAAATAATTGTTAGCCTGTTAATCGATGGCCTTTCTAGTCACTTTTCTAATAAAGAGCTAATGATTTCATTAAATTTGATGTTATTTTAATTTTATAAAGTCAACAAACAAGGTTTGTGTAAACACATTTTATTGGTGTCAGTATTTTTACATATCGCCCATCTTAAAGTGCTACAGTAGAATTCCAGTGTTCACTGTAGGTTGACATTATGGCACATAAATGAAACTTGACACGTCGTCAGAACACAAACAGAACAATCTTACACAATATAAATACATATAAATCTATATGCGATGGAGCTCTAGGAAATGATTTACTTTGTTAAAACATAAAATCATGATCTGTTGAGGTTAATTGCGCTGGATTAATTTAATTCAGTATAAATACCATATATTAGTTGTCACTGTGCTGTAGTGGAGGTCCAGTCACATAAGAAGTGTCATCAATTACTGCCCAAGAAGGGACGTGCAACAATGTGTCATAAAAGCTACAAGTCAAGTCATACAAGTGCTCACAGCAGGAGATGGTTTGTACTTTCACAGACATTCGTTCGCAAGGAACAATATAAAGACAATTTGCATTTTATTTCATATTGCACAGTGTTTTACTGGTTTTAAGTCTTATAAATAACCATCTGTCATTTTATAAGTGCTCTGAAAAACAAAACACACATCCCTTTACATGATGGCTGACTATGCCTACAATCACCACAAGTGAAAAACTGGCCGTCTGTTATGTGTACATCCAACGTTAAATGTAACATGACTGGTATTAGTGTTAGATACTGGCCTTTAGCAAGTGTTATCGGAAGCCTATTTTCCCCACCTGTGTTCGCAAATCAAACATGATCCTCATTTTCATGCATAATCTAAAACCCTGATGTGAAAATCAACTTCCGAGTTTTCATGGGATTTGGGACAACATAACAGAAACAGGTTTGCGTTGGATCTAGTCAGTAATAAGGAGAATCTATGCTGTGATTATAATGATTATATATATATATATATATATATATATATATATCTCAAATGCCATACTTGCATGTTGTGTGGGACAGCAATGAGCAGTTTAAACCTTGTGATAGGCTCATTCTGCTGCTATGCCTTCACACACATCTCAGCTTTTATTTTACATGGGAAAAGCTTTAGAGGGAGGAGGAGAGCCAAGCTGGTACTAAGATAACACACTTGAATCTATGACCCAAACTGTTGATGGTTGAGCTGCATTGTGGGTAATGTAGGCGAAAAGAAAGAAAGTGTGGAATAAAAAAAGACAATATCTCTGATTCTGCTGCACTGATTTTGATCCTTTTAATACTATTGTGATTCTGACAATGCCATAGGAGTGTAATGCTATCAAGAAGTCTTTCCTCATTCACAGGTTGTGCCACATATTTCTGTCAGTCCTGGCTACATTTCAAATTGGCTTTGTGCCCAAAACCACACACTTATCACCTGACCAAACCGAGCTGCTTCAAGCAGCCCCACAGAGCTCACAAGCACCACTGTAAACACGACAGTACTCCTTCACAAGCGCCTGATGCTCAAAAAAAAACAAAAAGGAGGTCCACATCACTGCCACAACCTACTTACAAAGCTCAAATAATTTCCACCCTAACATGTGGCACGTATCTGTCAACTCCACCAGAATGCAGCCTCGAAATTGTTCCACGCTGTCCCACACTGCTCTCCCTCAGGTGGCTCAATTTGGCAGCTCAGAACAAATTCAAAAACCACAGTCTGGTGCTACAAAGGCACCTCCCTGTTTGCAGGCCACGATCCAGCTCCCCATGCCAGCCCTGTGCTTTGCCCTTACAGGCCTACTCTGTGTCTGGCAGACTAACCTTCAGTCCAGCAGATATCAACATTTCTTTTCTGGTTCCCCAGAGTTGGAGAGCCATTCACAAACTTCTGGTATTTACTAACTAAAAACTCTCTCTCTCCAAAAAAGCACTTAAGGTCTCCCATACTTTGATTTGCCTCTTATTTTTATGTCCACTTGATCCACAAACTTTCTTAAGAAAGGAGGAAAATATAAGTTAATTACTAATGATGCTCTATCATTTCTGCAAATAATCTTTACTTAATTATTTGGATTGTAAAGCCTCAACACATCTACGTTAACTTGCCAAACTGTTTCACATGTAGTTACATTTTATAGCTGACTGACGTTTAATTAAACTACTTTCTTAGGATTTAAATCCATTGAAATATGGGTCAATATTGTTCATGTTCTATCTGATGGCAATGGTGAAGTTACTGGGCGTAAGGTCAATGGATGATTACATTTTAAATCTAGTGCCAGTGAGTTATTGCGAGATAAGGCATCCCTTTGTTTTGTTTTTTAAATATATGGATTTTTGTTTTATGCTTTGGAAAATTTAAGTGAGGCTAAGTCTATCTTAACATGTTATGTCCTTCCTGATGCACACCTAAAATGGTGTGAAAATATGGAGCACGTTTGTAGTGCCGTGCCCTCAGATTCGGCTCTGCAGCTCTACCTTGGTTGAAGATCTGGGTAGAAAACTCCATGTATCACACCTTCTATCACAACATTTGAAAATGTATCTGAAAGTGAAGAAGGAAAGAAAGTTTTTTTTGACTTAGAAGACATTAAAGTAGGTAATGTAGTTTATAGTTAATTTACCATAATTAATCTTTTCAACTATGCTGCTATTAGAATGTTGATGATGAAAGTACCGAACAAATATTCTGATATTATGCTTAAGTAACCTCAACTCACCATGTGCAGAAGGCAGCAGGTAGGGGTCTCTCAGAAACAGCAAGACTGGTTGATGTGAAAGTTTACTGAGAAGAGTCCAAAAAGGAGAAGTCAGAAGGTTGTGGGCGGCTACATGCTGCATATAAATTAACAGGATAAAGAACGTAGGCGGTGTCACTGACATTGTGTGTGAGGTTCAAGTACAGAGCAAATAGTGACTCAAGTTCTGACTGGTTCAAAATGGTGCAAAACAAAACGTCTGACCTACCATTTCATCCAATAGTTCACTGAAACATTTAACAAAACGACTCACCTTGATTCCTCTGATTCTGTATCAAACGACCTTAGAGAGGAAAAATAAAAGTTAAGCCACATAGCCTTCCAGTAGTCTGGGAACAAACTCTCCCACAAACAAAATATTATTTTTATATATTTATTATTTCATTTAAAAAAGCTGCAGTTTCAACTCACCCACAGCTTTCTGTTTTTGGCACTGAAGGAAAGTGGCGGATGTTCAGGAAATCCAGGAATATCTTTGGAAGAACCCCATTTTCCATAATTATAGTCTGACAAAACAAAAGCAAATTGCAATGTGCACATGAAACAGCAGTACACAACTCAAGTGGCCTGCATGACCTTTCTTTGTGTGTTTACTTTGAGAAAGACAAAATTTGTATTTGGTAAAAGCAGAAAGGCTCAGTTTATGATACTGACTTCATAGACATAATGTTCTGGTTCTTGATTTTAAGCAAACAGTCCCAGCAAGTAGAATGAAGGTGTTGGAGTACCTGCAGGTAGAGTTCCAGCCCATGTCGCCTCTGCTCCAGG
The DNA here is from genome assembly GCF_014851395.1 of Micropterus salmoides. Classification (NCBI taxonomy): domain Eukaryota; kingdom Metazoa; phylum Chordata; class Actinopteri; order Centrarchiformes; family Centrarchidae; genus Micropterus; species Micropterus salmoides. The sequence goes on along the minus strand of NW_024041151.1, from coordinate 17,612,535 downwards.
ACTTTGGGAACCCAGTTTCTAACATGTTTCGAAGGGATCTCAGGTGGCTTTATGCTCTTCTTTAGCTATAAGGATTTAAAAGGATCATTAAAAACATACAGTACATGGTAGATCAGGAAAGAGGAAAAACAAGAGTTTGCATCCTATTGTAGTGTGTTTTTTGCTAAATAGCTACAGCCAATATCATTGGCTTTGTCATTATTTTGGCTGGTTACTTAGGTCACTAACTAAAGTATCAAACAAATTAAAATGTTGACCTGATCTCACTACAAAATATTGTGCCAACCCACTGAGTAGATGGTGTGATATTTCACAGTATAAGTAAAAACTTACTGACTAATGAAAAGGACAGGAAAAGGAACTCATCTGTAAAGCTACAACCTCAAACAAACTAGTATGGTGAACGTGGTTAACCACCATGGAAAACATTCATTATTTATTTGCTGTGATTTCCTGAGCATGCCTACAGTGCACACCTCTTTTTGCACTAGTAGATGGGTAGACAATGTTGTGTTTTTAATGTTCCCATTTCTTGTATGTATTTTTATGTTCTGTGAAGCACACTTCCATCCTTTTGTATGGTATGTGCAACATAGGGTTTTACAAAAGTCAAATCAATTTTACTTTTATTACCCAGTTAATTGTTTAGTCTCTAAACTCGCAAACGTTAAAGACCGCAGCCCATAGAACCCAATTGCCTTATTTGATAAATTACTTAAAATGATAACTGAATATTAAAATGCCTCTCAATTAATTTTCAGTGGTTTTACCAATTAATTAACTGACTAAATAACCATTTTCAGAACTTAGGGAAATCCAGACATTAAAATGCTCAAACATGGTGGTTAATATGTAAAAAACAAGATTTTCACTTTCACTTGAACACTAAATGTTAACTCATGAGAATGGAGGTGTTTGTTGATACTCAACAGCAATAAATGACTATAAACTTTAGGGATACACTAAATCTCACCATTTTATGCAAAGTATGGAATTCACTGTAGCGTTTCTCAACAGAATGTTGTCTGCCATTCATCAGCACGTCAATTTTAAAGACCTGAAAGAAAGGAAATAGTTAATACTACTGAATTCTGTTGTTGAGAGTCAGTTGAGGGAATCATGATTTATCACCAGAGCCCATCAGCCACTAACATCCCCACCCAGTGCAACCAGTCAGTGCGTGACTGACTGACCAGCTGACTGCGGAGCTGTCAGTTACAGTCTATGTCAGCTAGTTACCAAGAGGAAACATCTGACAGCTGCAGTAGAAGAACAATTTGACCTGTCAGAGTTACTGTTAACATCCCTAAACGGACTTCCTTCACTCAGCTGGATTCTTCCGTAAAAGGCAGATACTGCATACACGCTGCTGTTCATGCCAGCATTATGTAAAAAAAGGAAGTCAACTCTTAAATGACGGCAGTGTTGTTAATGCAATTCTGGACTCACATAAACACATACTGGATCTCCCAAAGACAGAGATCTGACAAGTAACAATTACAACCCTCAGTTTGTCACAAGATGATTAAAGGGAAGTAGAAGAACAAATTATATTTATTTTTCTGACTTTTGTTTTATCAGTTACTTTCCTCTTACGAAATACTAGATACTGGTTTCACCTCTAAGGGAGGCTTAAAATTAGGCATGGACCAATCCAGTACAATGGTTTGGTATCAGCGCCGTGGATCAGGTATTGGCCATGACATGATCAGTGTATAATTTCTTTGTCAATGTCATTAGAAAAGGTTTTTCCACTATCACATTCACTTGGTCCTGGCAAGCTTCCCACTCACTTTATATAGTGTTTGAGGAATACAAAATTTAAAGTAACATTTTGGGAAATAAAGTTATTGGCGGGAGGATTAATATGACTTTACTTTAGCTTAGCATAAAGAATGAGAAAAGGGGGAAACTGTTAGCCTGACTCCAAGAAAGCAAATAAGTATATTTCCCAAAAGGGCAAACTATTTTTTTAAATTTGGAAAAAAACAGGCATGGAGGCACAGCCATGGAGTTTGAAAGAAATGAAAGATTAGGGTCTAATCAAAAGGTTATTGAATGCATTATGGGAAATGTAGGATCCAACGTTTTCAGAGGTTGACCTATTCTAAGGACTAGTAAAAGTCAGTATATCTCAACCCATGCTTCTTTGATTTTGACAATTTAAAAAATATATGTCTCTCACAAGTCTCACAACCATCTGGAACTGCAACACTAAATTTCTAATGTACCTTTAAAGTGAAATGTATCATAGACACTTGACACAAGGTACAATGAATTTATGTAAGAAAGCTTTATTAAAACCAGTGACTGGACGTTTTGGTTTACATGCCCAGTGGCTCTATCTAGACACAAATTCAGAAGTCTCTGAGTTGGAGTTTTCTCTGTATTATCTAGTAACGTTATAGTTGCTCCTTTAGATTATTTGATTGATTTACAATGAAGTGCGTACAATGTATAAACACAGAAGCGGCTTAAGGGCTGATGTGCGGCTTCGGCTGTTAACCGAACAAGTGACATTTACGCTGCTTGATCCGCGATGTTAAACAGGTTTTTATTTCAAGGGTACAGAATAATATCCGAGTTAAAATGAAAAACTGATGACAGCAGCAAAGCAGACGACAGAGACACAGCTTGTTTTAGAGCAGCTTACCGTGTATCCTTTCTCGATCGAGTTGTTTTCTGAACGAAACGACGGGATCGACACTCTAACTGGATGCATTTTGATTTTATGAAACGAACGGATTTGTAGGTAATAATCGACCCACTGGGGCGCTCACACACACACATACACACACTCACACTGCTGGTGGTGAAGGTTTACTCCAGTTTCTCTGGCAGCCTGATAAAAATCACTGAATTCCAACAACATGCGCAAAGTGTCAGTGGCGCCGCCTGCTGGGGCGGAGGATACTGCAGATGACCAGGTTGTGATTTTATGGTTCATTTTAATATTGTGCAACAATAACGTTGAAGTTCTCCAAATTATGGAGCCCCCGCAGTGTTAAATATTAAATAACCAAAGAAATCCAAAAATGTATACATTGTGCAGAATATATACATGACCGAATACTTAAAAAAATAATAGTATGTTAAAAGGTTGCTTCATCATTCTTATTTTCATAATAAATTTTTTTTTGTTGGAGCCAATTATAATTTTTTATTTATAACATTTCCTTTTATAAAAGCATGTTTTTATTTCATAGTTCATTCCTCTATTTCATAATGTCACATTTCGTGAGACATTGGTGTCACCAGTTACGGCCCCCTCATCTTTCAGCCAATCACATGCCCTCTGCCTCCCTTAAACCAACTACTATCAATATTTTATATTAAAAATTGGTTCACATGATTTCTTTTTTAAGAGGACAGACACAGTTAGCTAGCAGCACGTGAACAGAGGGGAGCATTCAGTAGCTAATAAGCCAGATGTTTTCCTCAGGAGCTGGTGGAGACCAAAAAGAGAGCTAGAAGGAGTGAGTAAGTCATAGTGCTCAGTATGTAGCATGAGCAGCTTTGTCAAAAGCTAAATCATTTAAACTTTTTTTGATTATTCGGGGATCCGTGTTGATCTTTATTATTTAATTATCAATGGTTAACTTATTAGCCTGATGGTTTAATAATTAGTTTGAACTAAAATGGCATTATGTAGCTCAGACTGGAAAGTTATCAGCTACAATTCTGATTATCTATTGATAGTTAAAAGTTAAATAAATTAATCAAAAAAATTATCATAATCTGTAAAGAAAATAATCCGACCTACTTCAAAGCTTCTATATTTTATGTTCTTTTTAACGTGTGTGTGTGTCTGTGTTTTTCAGTCAGTGTGTGTGTGTGTAGAAAAGGCATTCCACTGAGGATGGATGCTAGATAACAAAAATATCAGTCAAATAGTAAAAAAATACATTTCATATTAAACATATACACAGATTTATATAGGCTATATATATATATATATACATATATATGCTACATATAGTCAAAAGGTACATAGATAAAATCACAGTATATGCAGAGAAAAATACATGTATCCCCAATCAATAGTTTGTACATAAAGGACTCAGCCACAGGACCTGTACACTTTTCCAAGGTGAAACACAACACTTCCACTCTCAGATGTATGGGAATTGAGGTAGTATATATGATGACTATTTAGCCTGAGTCCTTTATGGAGTATAAACTATTTGGAGTACATGTATTTTTCTTTGTATTTACTGTGATTTTCTTTAGAAGAAGCAAAAGCAAGACACATTGGTAATCACTTCAAACTGGTGATAAAGTGATAAAATTTCGCAACATTTTATTCAACTAAGTTTCACCAAAAGCTCTGGAGTAAAGAGAGTTTCTTACGTTGCTTATAAATATAAAAAATACCTTTTCCAACTGGTTAAAACTGTAATATAATTGATATTTACTTAACAATGAGGGAAAACTGGTTTATGTTTGTACTTTGCTATGTTAAACTTCTAAATTCTAAACTTTTAAACTTTTAAACTTCTAAACTTCTACACTTCTAAACTTCTGAACTTCTAAATAAAGAATAAAATCTTCATGGATCTTATTCTTTAAGTACCTTACAAGTGTTATGAAAAGCAAGCAGTACAATGCAATAGAGTAAGAAATAAGAATATACCAATGGGTAAAAAGCAAAAATTATACTTAAGATTATACTTCCCCCCTAAATTAGGAGTATTTTAAATTATAAAATGTATGCTTAACAATTAATTTCATGATGTTTTATAAGTTTTCATATGCAGTCCTCTTCATTTACAGAACATCTTTGCTGCTGAGTTGCTGTGAATGACTATCATTTCTTAATACCTAAAAACAAAAGAAAAAGAAAAGAATAAAAACAGCATTAATGGAGCACATGAGAAATATCAGAGAAATATTTGTTACTTGAGACATGATACTTACGTTGACATGTGACAACCTGACAGGGAGGCGTAGTTGCCAGTGTAGTGAACGTCACAGCGCACAATGTTGTTGCTGTAGTCTGATTCTGGGACCTGATAATACGGATTTACACTGATCTGTGGAGAACGAAAGAATATAGATATACAAAAATATAAGAATCAATAACACAGCAACAAAGATAAATAAACAGCATAAACTCAAATCAAATATTCATAAATGTATTGTGTTTCCACACAAGTGTAACTCTTTTAAAAGGGTTCAGTGTCTCCAGAGGAAGCCAAACGTCATCTGGTATTTCTAACAAACCTTGAGGATATAGTTTCCAGGTTTCACATCTGTGATGTCAATCCACTGGCAGTCGATGTCTGCGTTGTAGGTATCATAACATCCTGGGCTCAGGCCCTGCACATTGGACAGCATCCACATAAAACATTTTATAAACAAACAAACAAACCTATTATTATAATATCAGATTGTTATCATCTCTAATGGTAATAATAATAATAATAATAATAATAATAATAATAATAATAGTAAAAACTGAATTTGTTGTTCGATCTTAGTGTTGTTTTTGGATTCAAAGTCAACAAAAAGAGATTGAGAAAAAATAAACAAGAAAATACAGAATGGAAAAAGAAATAATACACTGAACAACTGATCACAGACGTTCAGGCAGGTGGGATCATCTCGCAGGAGAAACAGGAAATCATTAAATCACCATCACTACTGGCTCATGCAAAAAGGAAATACTAAAGTTGTTCTCTAAGGGACGGCTGCCTCAGTAAAAGAGCACTTGTTTTTCTTAGCTTCACTCTCCTTTTTAGAGACAATTTTAAACCAAGATCCTACAACTAGGTCTTTGTGAAAAGCAAGACATTAACTTCTATTTTAACACTTTTGCACATGAAACTAAATCATTATAGTGTGAATGTGCAACAACGTGTCATCGCAGTTTGTAGTTCTTTATAGTTGTTTATTTCTTGTGAACTGGCTTTTATTAACAGTTTCAATTCAAACAGACCTTTTTCACGGAAGACATTTACACGGCGCGGGTGTAAATAATACAATTAATTAGACCTTCAGGTTTAGGGTCCTGGTATTGTGCATGCTGGCTCACTGTCACATTTTCATGGCTTACTGGAACACTTGAATAGATCTGAGCCGTCTTTAATGTTATAAGTAAAACCAGTGATTTTCCTGCTATTACAAGTCAAAAAGTCTGCTGTGAAAAAGGCATACTATTTTCCACCAACAGGATGCTAGTACTATGTACAAATGTCATGGACAATTTGTACAATGAAAAGTGACATGAATGTGACCATGTAACATGATTAGCATATTGTCCTTTTGGTCATTGTGGTCATTTACAAAAAATATTCTGTTGTAAAATAATCCAAGTACAAAGCAGGGCAGAGTATTCATCTCTGCTGGTGTGTATTTTAAAGGATTAAGGCTTAACACCTGCAATAACTATTTCCTGGCTGGTTACATATAACGGTCTCTGTGTACCTGTGTTTATTTACGGCTCAGCTACTTGGTAGTACTTGATTCAAAATTACATTGTTGCTTAGGAGCTGGCTAAATTTGGTAGCAGCTGAGCTCACTTACTTCAACCTACATTAACTATTTTTTGGCTACTTGGGGGCAGCAGAAACAGACTGTAATCAGAAGACAGACATATTATAACCTTATAAAGCTGACGTGGTAAACAAAACAAAACAAAAAGTTGCTTATTTTGACATCCAGCAGACCCTAAGCAACATTAGCTGACCGCCTGGTAAATGTAAGTCACTCTCCTTTTAGTTCTGTTTTTGTCTATTTAGCTGCTGAATGCTTGACTATTATGATGCATTTGTTGCTGCTTGTGACGTCACTAGAAAGCGGAAGAAAAGCAGTTCAGAGCAGTGTTTTCTGTGGTAGATGGGAACTCCCTTTGGGGTGGACTTTGGGCTTTTTCACTTTGCAAACCTGTTACATGCACAAAAAAAGATATATAACTTAATAAAGGAGAGGGAAAAAGCCAAAAAGATGTTAAGATGAAAATATTGGTAAGAGCAGCTTTAAAGTCAGTAATAACAGGGGTGTTTGAGACCTGGGTATGTGTAGTGCAGGCATATCGCCTGTAGTAGCCATAGTCACAGGAAGTGTCCTCCAGGCAGAAGCTGGCCTTGTGGCCCTCAGCCACCGAATGCTGAGTGGTGGCATCCAGCAGGTCATAATGGCTGAACTCATCCATGCTGTGGTAGTGTCTGTGCATCAGCAGAAATAGTGTTCAACAACATCTTTAATCTAAACTTTTTTAAACAACCAAGCACTGTTTGTCATGTTGAGACCCACCAGAACAACCTAACCAAAACACTGACTAAAGTCTTTACAGTCTACATCAACAGTTTGTTGGATCTCTGCCAAATGTGCTCCATTTTGGGGATTAGCACAGTGGACTGGTTGTTTCACAACATAACTATGGACAGAGGTAATTTCTGTGGAATCAAGGAAGACTAAGCACATTTCCTTAAGTTCAATAAAGGGACAAAAATACCAGCTGTTTTCCTTTTCGGCTCATTATCCTCATCCCACAACTTGACTTTGCAGTTGTGAATAAACTGAATTCTAAGGACATATGAAGTTCATTCACATAATCCCAAGTGGTTTTTACTGTTTTTACTGAGATTATAAAAATAGAAAATGACATCTTTAAAAGTCTATAGATATACATACAACTCATGTTAAGATGTCAGTCCTGATATCAACATTTCTGCAAAGCAATAAAACTGCCAACAAAAACTATATAACAGCCAAAAGTAGCACAACTGTGGTTCAACAGGGGGTGCCATACCACAACTACAGACTAGAAAAGACAAATAGTGTAGTGACAAACAGTGTTTCTTGGAAACAATTGGTTGCTTACATTTTTTAACTGAGGAACAAAACAACCACATAGAGTTACAATGTGTGAAGTGTGATAAAACATGTGAATAATGCAGTATTTAAATGTTTCTTAGATGTGTCTCTCCAAAACGTCTCACTTTGCATTCAAGGCAGAACAGTCCAGATCTGGTTTATTTATGCATAAAACCTTCATGCAAATGACTCCAATTGATGCCAGCCTGTTGGGCAGTGCGAACAAATGATGCAAGAGAACAGCCACAAGTCACTGAGACTCTTTCTCTGTGTGATGGTGAGGTGATTCAGTGCTAACATGACATTATACTCACTGGTGACAGCTGTGCCACTCCCAGGAGTAACGTGGCCTGTTGGGGAGGAAGTCTGCTGTCCCCTGGTTCTTGACTCTCTGAGGAAACCTCAAGAGCATACGGGTGTCATAATCTCTGGCTCTATAGGCTGTGCTGCAGACAAAAACCAAAGCAAGAGAATTAGTTTGCAGAAGAAAAAAAACACAAATGTCCTATATGGACATGATTACATCACTAAGATTGTTTTTCCTGCTACATCCCCTTCTATGAGTGGAGCAGATTTTCAGTGTCTGAGTGAAGGCTGCCTAAATGGTGGGTGGAAAAATAATTTGGAGGCTCGGGGTTGTTTGGGTTAGTTTTCGATAATGTGTTTACCATTCGTGCTTTCTCTCCTCGGGCAAACTATGATTAAACTTTACAGAAATCCACCACTCCACCCCTCTCCACCATCAGTGGCAGGATTCGGTTAAATTTACCTCATGGTTCCACTGGGCAGCCCTAACCCACAAACACTTAAGGTGGTTGTTATGGCTCAAAGCTCCCTGAATCACACTCAGACTTGGCTGCAAACCCTGTTTTTTCTTCTTTCTCCATGTGGATAAGTCCTGACAGCAGTCTACCTTGACAAACAGTTTTCCTCAGCTGCACATCTCAGGTTGTACATTGGGACTCTCTGGGCATAAGCAGACGATTGAATGTAGTATGCGTCAGGTACGAGATCAGGCAGACCTAAAACATCAAAACAACATTATAATAGTGATAACAGCTGAAAACGAGTGTCCATAAAAGTGGTGCATAAAACATAAACTGTAAAACAATAACAAACAACAATAATAAACTGACATAATTCACTAACTGGATATCCCTCCCCCCCCCCATAGATCTTATATGATAGATGCTTGATAGATCTGAAGTGTTTAAGCATCATAAACACAGCTTCCTTTCTATCTTAATGACTTGCGTGTTTGAGAACACTTTCCCCATTCTTACCGTACTGATGATAACGTGTGCCATATCCGGGTCTGGATCCTTGCCTCGGTCTCTCGTAAACGTCATAATGATTGTAATATGGATTATCACTATCAATGGATTTGTAGGGGTCGTAGGGATCATCGCCCACCATCATATCTTCTCTCCTGGGCAGAGGCGGACTGACATTGACCTTTTCCTGGGTCTCATTGGTGCTCCTCTGCGTCCCGGTGCGCTCACCGCGGCGGTCTTGGAGATGCTGGCGGTGCTCCTGCCCTCTCACGAGCCTTTGGAGCGGAGGCGGGAGACCACCGGGGCCGGGCGGGCTGGACCCCGGGCTGGGAGGCTGCTGTTGCTGTTGTTGCTGGGCCACCGGCTGGCTGGAGGTGTCCGGATGTCTCACGTCCGCATCTCGAATGATGGTGACAGGTCGCGCTTGCACTTGCTTATGAGGCGCGCCCCTCCGCCTCGGTGGCTGATACTCCGAGCCCTGGCTTAAAATGCTAAAAACCTTGCCGTTGTGTGACCACTGTAGCGTCTGTCGGAGAGCCGCTCTTTGGTTATCTCCTTGTTGTGTCCCCGGGTTTCTCTGAGACTGGGCCTCTTGCAGGATGAAAACAAAAAAACAGACGCACGCATATGCGCAAAGCGGCGTGCCAAATATGCGTAATCCCATTATGAACTAAATTAAAGGAGATTTAATGGGACAAAACGAAAACTTCAAATGAGCCGAGGGTGCTACTTGTCTTTAACTTAAATATCCGTCATGTCTATTTGAAGGATATTCAGTGAGTAGAGAAGAAACGCAAACGAAAGTTAAAATGTATCTGTGTGAACTCATATCTCTGCTCCTGCAGTCTGCAGATGCGTCCAGTGAGATGATGGTGAGGAGGAGGAGTTCGGCACATTTCTGAATCTGTTACACAAGTTTGGTGCTGCTGCTCATATAACCACTGGATAGATGGGCCTACGTGATGTCTGATCGTGCCCAGTCAAGTGCGTTTGATTACTGCTCAGTCTGGCCCTTAGAAAGCTAATGTTAGTGACAAGCAATGACCCTTATCTTCTTCATCACAAAGAACAGATGCACATTTGGAATCGTAATAGTTATATAAAAACACAAAAACAGATGTAAACTTTCTTGTGAAATCCGTAGTTGAGATAGCTCGTGAATAACGCGACCCATTTTCTAGAAACTATTGTAGGCCATATTGTCATCATGTTTTCTTTCTCTGCCGAATCAACAAAATGTCATGATAAATAGCCTTTTCCCTGACTGTTGGATGAACTCCCAACCAAATTGCAACACACTCTGCCAGAAATCTCTACACTCAACTTTCTCATAAGAACATCTGAGAAACCTAAACATGACTCTTTGACGGCCATGCAACATATTCAGTTTTTTTCTGGGAAACCATCTGCCACAAACCTCCCTTCACCCCAACCGCACCTCAGTCATGTCTGTGCTGCAGCTCCGCTGACAACGTGAACGCCTCACAAACGTGCATCTCACAGTAATCTTCTATAAGGTCATAATTAGTCTATTTTGAGCAATAAACAAGAGGAGGCTGCGGTGATACTTGATATCTGGATTTCTGCGTCTGATGGCAGACTGGTGACCCCTACGCTCCTCTCCTGATAAGCCATTTGCTGCAGCCCAGTCAAATCACCGCCCTGATGTTAACACCAGAGGTATAATGCATAGCTTGGGAAATGTAATCCAAGGTTTTCATTTTCCTCTCAACCAAACCATTCTTTTAAGCATCTAGACAATTGACTGTAGCATGGCTGCTGCTAAACCGCAGCTAATGACCAACAGGGTTCAGTTCTCAAATCAAAAAGTTTTATGACTTTATGGATTTTTTCCAACATCTACAACCAGAGATGAATTATGAGCTGTTTTGTATCTTTAAAAACTACTAGCACGAGATGTCCCCAAGCAACAAGTAATAGACTATGCTTCACTAAGTCTAGGTTCAAAATGGAGCTAAAACGAAATGGAAAATAAAAGGAAACAGACATGAAAAGACCCCAAAATGATCAAAATAATCAATTACAGTGTCCCACATCCTGACACTAGGGGGCAGATGACTGCAATTAACATTGGAGTTGCATGTCATTTTGTTTTCAGTGGGGGAGGGATTTTTTTATTTATTTTCCAAGAGTTAAGAGCAATGCTTTGTTTTCAGAATGTCCTTTTCACTCTCACATAGTTCGCTGCATTTACACCTGGAAACTACCCAGTACTGTGACAGTCTTACCTCTTGGTCTCAGGAGTAGTATGTAGCTGCAGTACCAGAGGCTGCAGTTTCAGGACCGCAGTCCTACCGGAACTGCATTTCTAGGACCCTTGTTTACTTTGATACTGCCAACTGGCTGGCTAGCTAGCTGGACAATGGCTGGTGTACCGACGTGACAGTGATTCAGCAGCACAGTTCTCCTAATCTGGAATTTTTTATCATTAACTGTAAACCGTTTTACTCCCCCCGTGAGTTTACTTCATTAGCTGTGGTCGGTGTTTACATTCTGCCGCAGGCCAACGTGCAGTACGCACAGCACATACTGGCTGACCGGATACTGTGTGTGGAGCAGACAAACCTGGAGTCCCTTGTTATTGTTCTCGATGACTATAACAAAGGAAACCTCAGCCAAGAACTCCCCAAATACAGACAGTTTATAAAGTGTCCAACCAGAGAGGGGAACACTTTGGATCACTGCTACACCACAGTTAGAAGTGCCTATCACGCCGTCACACGTGCTCCACTGGGACACTCTGATCACGTCATGGTGCACCTGATTCCTGCATACAGGCAAAAATTAAAGCTCTGTAAAACTGTAGTGAGGACATCAAAGAAATGGACCAGTGACGCTGTAGAGGATCTTCAGGCGTGCTGACTTATAACAATGACAAACCCTGGTTTACAGCCAAACTCAGACAGCTAAGGTTGGAAAAGGAGGAGGCATTTAGGAGTGGGCACAGACCTGGGTGCAGGGCGTTAAAGTACATGTTTAGCAAGGAGGTGCGAGAAGCTAAACGACTATACTCAGGCCCCATCCACACTACTGCGTTTTCGAATTAAAACAGAGACCTTTTGCTACATTTGCACGTCCCATCCAAACTACAATGCTGAAAACAAAAATGGAGAAGTTTGGAAATGCTGCCGACCCCATTTTGCGTTTCAAACCTCCGGAGGGCGTTTTAGTGAAGATGGGCCAAAACGGAGGATTTTAGAAACGATGACACAGCCGCTCATGCTCGGCTCTCTGATTGGGTCTTGTAAAGCAGAAACACGATGCTGCTGACCGGGTTTTTGACATCATATTTTTATTAAAATATTATGTACCGTGCAAATAACACTTATTTGCCTACACTTACTGTGCATGTCGCCGTTTACTTTGCAACAACTCAGTTTTCCGCCGCCACACTACCGTGTTACATTCAGTAACAGTCCCAGCTCGTTATTGATGCATGCATGCATGCATGCAAAAAATAAAAGCTGGTCTGATGCTTCGTCTGTATTTATTTATTCTTTCGCCAAATCTTCTGTAACTATGGAATAGACCACTTGCTTCCTGTCTACACTGGCATGTGCATGCCCAGTGTACCTGAACGGGCCCTAGCTGTGCATTTTCAGTCGTTTTAATGTAGACGGAGATCAACCCCAAAATGCAGTTAAAACGCTGGTGTGGACGGAGATCGTAATAGTTTTAGTTTGTAAACTAAAACAGAGTAGTGTGGATGGGGCCTCAATCGGACACCATATCGGATAACCCCCCCCCCGTCCATCTCAAAGAGGGATGTCAACAGACTACTCAGGAGGCAGAAACTGTGCAAAGCAGCTGGGCTGGACTCCACCCTGAAGCACTGTGCTGATCAATGGTCTCTGGTGTTCACATCCCATGTGCCAGTCTGCTTCAAAGCCTCCACCATCATCCCAGTCCCCAAAAAACCAAGGACCACAGGACTAAACAACTTCAAACCCATCGCCCTGACCTCTGTGGTATGAAGTCCTTTGAACGCCTTGTGTTGTCCCACCTTAAATCCATTACAGACCCACTCCTGGACCCCCTGCAGTTCGCCTACAGAGCCAACAGGTCTGTAGATGATGCAGTAAACATGGCCCTTCACTTCATCCTCCAGCACCTGGACTCCCCAGGAACCTACGCCAGGATCCTGTTTGTGGATTTCAGCTCTGCTTTCAACACCATCATCCCGGCCCTGCTGCAGGACAAGCTCTCCCAGGTGAACGTGCCTGACTCCACCTGCAGGTGGATCACTGACTTCCTGATGGACAGGAAGAAGGATGTGAAACTGGGAAAATATGTCTCTGACTCCAGGACCATCAGCACTGGATCCCCTCAAGGCTGCGTTCTTTCCCCTCTGCTCTTCTCCCTGTACACCAACAGCTGCACCTCCAGTCACCAGTCCGTCAAGCTCCTGAAGTTTGTGGACGACACCACCCTCATTGGGCTCATCTCTGGTAAGTCTGCCTACAGGTGGGAGATCGACCATCTGGTGACCTGGTGCAGCCAGAACAGTCTGGAGCTCAATGCTCTGAAGACAGTGGAGATGATCGTGGATTTTAGAAAGAGCCCAGCCCCACCCTCTCCCATCATTCTGAGTGACTCCTCAGTCACCACTGTGGACTCCTTCTGCTTCCTGGGTACCATCATCTCCCAGGACCTCAAGTGGGAGCTGAGCATCACCTCCATCATAAAGAAGGTCCAGCAGATGATATACATCCTGCGGCAGCTGAAGAAGTTCGAGTCCATCCTCAGCTCCTCCGATGGTGATGGAGGAGGGCAGCGTATCATTCGCTCTGCAGAGAAGGTGATTGGCTGCAATATTCCATCACTGAAGGAACTGTACGCCTCCAGGACTCTGAAGCGAGCAGGAAAGACTGTAGTTGACAACTCCCACCCTGGACACAAACTGTTTCAGACTCTCCCCTCTGGCAGGAGCTGCGGCCCATCAGGACCAAAACCTCTCGCCACAAAAACAGCTTATTCCCATCTGCAGCTAGCCTCATTAACGAGACCCAGGTCCCCCACTGACACTCCCCCCTTGCAAATAATACAAATGTCTCTGCACATGTAAATATTATTTCATATCATATCATGCACAAACCTGGCATATTGCACATATTTGTTGTTAATTATTAATCTTTGTTGTTGTATATTTTTATATTGTCAATTTATATATTTATGTACACAATATCCTCTTCAGTTGCAATATGTCTGCACGACACAAATCCAGAATAATGCACATGTAAATATCTGCAACGTTGTTCTTTCTCTGCAAAGCATTGTCTATTCCATATTTATATATTTCTACATTTATTTATGACAACTGTATGTTTGTCTACGTGTAGCACCTTATCACCAAAGCAAATCCCTCGTATGTGTAAAACACTACTTCGCAATAAAGCTCTTTCTGATTCTGATTCTGATAATATTTCCCTCTGTGATGAAGTGGAGGAGAAGTAAAAATAAGCAGGAAAAAATACCTTATCTACAGTATTTGAGTAACAACAACAGTTATTTTTTATATTTCACATGCCAGATTTCTGGCTGTGCTGGTTTGCACCTCTCTCTGGTTTTAAGTGGGTGGGGCTAAATTGCAAAAACAATTTTTGGAAAAATTTTGAAACCTGTATTGTTGACATCAGTGTGCACTTGTTAGCAGCCTTCTTCCTCCCTGCCTTTATTGGGTCCATTGCTTCATTTCTTGGCATGTTACTGCCGCCTGTAGATCGGTGGAGTAGTGTGAAACATTTGACAGGAATGTACAGTATATCGTGTCATCCGCTTGCTTGTGCGACATGTGCGCCCTTATGTGCGAGAAAAAACAAAGCAGGGCCCCACTCATAAAAACATTGCTCAATAATGCTAGTAGTGGTCAAAAACTCCATATGGCATCTTCCCTTTATTGCTGCATATTTTGAATATTTAATTTTATAGAGAATTACTTCAGATGAAACCAGTTTTTCAGAGATGAAGAATCACGGAAGACTAAAAATACGTTTTAGTCTGAAAATAGGTTCTATTTAATGGTAGAGTACGTGGATTGAATCATGCTGTAAATTACAGTTACAGTTGTATTGTTCTTGGATAACGGAGTGCACACATCATCTCACAGTTACGTGAGGTTACATTTTAAGCTTGTGTAAGCTCTGAGGGCTCCTGAAAATGTATCCTCCCTACAGACTTGTTTGAGTTGTTCAAGAGTTAAAGATAAGTGGGACATGTGCCAGTGGCTCACTAATCCAGAAGATGCATTTATGAAATCGAGACACATAAATCACCTCCTGAGTATTAAAAAGTGAAGACGTGAATAAAAGAACTTTTGACTCACAAAATCTTTCCACCCTGAATCACAGCAACATCACCAATGAATTCGGCTGCTCTCTTATAAACGTTTCCTGTTATGTCTTCAGAGATGCCCTCTAGCAGTTTTAATTTAATTCTATTGTGTAGGATTTGATTCCAGTATAAAACGGCTGTGGATGTACTTTTTTTGTGGTAGTGATTTTTTTGTGATTGTGATTTCTGCTTTGAGGATGACTAACATGCAGTTTTGTGACTGCATATCACCATTTCCTCCAGAGAGTGAAAAATATGTGCACTGGTTTGCCTCCTTTCTCTGCTCTAGAACGCCAGACAGACAGACAGAACCAGCTGTACTGGGTCGCTAATGTTTTTTGCTTGTAATTCATTGGACTTTCCCCATGCAGACTCCTTTTTCTCTCCAGTGAGGGCAGCACAGTGTTCCCTCACACAGCTCAGAGACACATCTGCAAGGAATTAGCCAAGTTCTTTTGTCCACGTTGCTGGAATTCACCCCCATTCCTGACTTTTTGGGCACTGGATTGAGCCGAAAGAATTTGAATAAATCCACATCTGAGTTGCAGAATAAGGAGGGAAAATAGTGACAAGGCCTCCTGCATAAGACCTGACATTGAGTAAAGTGAGGAAAAATATCTCCATCCTTTCATGATGCTAAATTTACTGTAAACCCAACACCGATTATTCAGTGCCATCACTGAGTAAACATCTGGCAGACATTTGCCACATCACTTGAGACGTGAAGCCTACATTTAAGCATTTACAGCAGCCAGTGTCTGGATTTAGGGCAGATAGATATTTTATTAAATGTGCTTTTATGAGCATGTAATCCATCAACGCTATGACATAAAACTGACATCTCTGCAACTTTCATGGCTTTGTTTTTCTTAAACAAGTCTTTAAAAAATGCTAAAAATGCAGGTCTCACTTTGAAAATAAGTGTTATTTACCCAGTTCTGATCCCCCATGCATTTAATTATTGATTTTCCTGGCATCATTACGATTACATCACAGTTAAACCAGACCACACACATCTCTCAAGCATCCATGCTGATGTCCTCTAATCTATTCCCAAGACTCTTCTTTCACATCCCTCTACTTAAACCCCACAAGTTCTATCCCATAACATTGTTGCTTGTGTTAAGTAGATTTGTAGGCTACTCCTTGATTTCCTTTTGTAGTAGATTTTTCCCTCCACCCATTTGCAAAACTCAGCCTATTGAAATAAGATCAGTTTCAGATCAGCACAAAACTCTACAACAAAAACTGACAATTCAAATAGTTTCTCCTCTTTCATAAATACTTTGTGTACCAAGAGTAATGGAAACCAAGTCAGGGCTTGCACCACACACACACACACACACACACACACACACACACACACACACACACAGTCTGGTGGACTACGTGGCACTCTGCACATGCACTATAGACTCTGCAACCAGGAGGCGGAGCATTTTATCAAGAAACACAGCCCAGAAAACTTTACATTGTGCGATGATTCATGCAGATGTCTTTTTCTTTTTCACTCCCTGTATCTCATCTCATCCTACAACCACAGACAGGCTGGGAGAAAATCCAGTTACACTTTTTCTCAATTGCTTAAACACTATAAGCAGGCTTTCTCCATTTTTCAAAAAGCAAACCCATTTCTCTAAACTCTACACACAAATCCCTTCATTTCTCATTTCGTACACCATGCGGTAATTGAGAAAACACTGACATTCAATATTGTTCGCTCAAGTCTGTATAGGGTGAGCTCGATTAGCACACAGCTAGGTGGAAACACAAAGAGTCAAAATTACACACCAATCAGAAGCTTCAATAGATAGATAAAAGGACCAGAGTCAGTTCATTCAGTTTAGGAACAATGGATCCATAGAAATCTGAAGGAAGACATAGAGGACACCAGAGAGGAGAATGAGGAAGATGAGGAGTAGGAGGAAGAGCAGTAAGGAGAGGAGTAAGAGGTGAAGGAAGTGGGAGTAAGATGAGGAGTAAGAGGAGGGCGGAGGAGGAGTAGAGAGGAGGAGTTGGAGGAGAAGGTGGAGGAGGTAGAGGGAGGAGTAGGGAGGAGGATGAAGGAAATGGAGGAGTAGTAGGGAGAGGAGGAGGACGTGGAGAACAAGAATCTCTGGCCTTTCCCAGACCAAAGATGGGACGCTGGGGCAAAATAATTTGTTGTTTGGTGTGTTGTACTGTACAGCACACTAAGGAAGAAAACATGTGTGCAAATGTTTACATTTGTTTTTTCTTTTGTTGTGTTCATCATGTGAAAAGGTTTTTGAGGGGGAGAACCACAAGCAACATTACTAATAACCAGTTTTTGTATTGTTTCAAATTTATCTCACCAATGTTTAAGACTGTGTTCTAGTGTGTGTTTTTTTGAGGGCTTGTGTGTCATATCAGAGGACAAAGTTTGGTTTTACAGCCAGATTGAATGGGTTTGACCTGAAAATAGGATGTTTGGGGAATTGGGTGAGAAGTTGTGGATTTGTGTTTAGAGTTTCGATAAAAAGAGGCATAATTTCAAAAAACGTGTTTGAGCAATCGAGAAAAACTGTAATCCAGTGATAAAGAGATTTATTTGCGCTTCTTTTACTTCATGATGTATTAATCATTTTCAGCAGCGATTTGTATGCCTATCTATTTTAAGCTTCTAAGACAATAACAGAATAAACTGTGGTGGTAACTAAAAGCACAAATCACACTACAAGTCAAGTGTTGTTTGGTGGACGTGATTTTCAGTCAAACTTAGGTCTGCAGTAACTTCTTTCTTCGGACACTTGGCAGCAGTGAAAAAAAGCTGTGAACACACTGACAAATTTAAATTTAAATTTAAAATTTAAACATGGATCTACAGCTAGCAGCTGGTTAGCTTAGCTTAGCATAAAGACTGGAAGCAGGGGGAAACAACTAGCCTGGCTCTGTTAGAAGGTTAAAAATCCTCCTGCCAGAACCTAATTAACATGTTGCATCTCCTAAATATTTCTTGGATAGGTCTAACATCATCCAGGAGTCTCAGGGCCAAGAAATAGTCCAGCACAAAACACCTGCTCACAGGTTGCGAGTGAATTGGCTGTTTGCTGTAGCTTCATATTTAACAGACAGAGATGTTTTATCAATCATCTGTTCTAACTCTATTTCCTAAAATGTTGAGCATTTGTTTTTAAGACATAAGCTCAGTGGTTAACACTATCATCACTTAAATATCCGCCTTGAACCTTCCTGTACAAAATCTGCAAGTTTCTTCACAATGTTCGCCTCTGTTTTCTCTGGACGTTCCAGTGTACTTTTGCAGTGTGCAGCCCAGATGGGCTGGAGATTATTTAATAAGTTAACCATAGGTGTAAATGTTTGTGTGTTAGTTTGTCTATCCTTCCCCCATATTCAGTTCATGGTGAGTGGGTTTCACTCTCCAGTGAACCTTAACTTGGATTAAATGTTGAAGATGTGTAAGTTTCTTACCCAGCAAGGAAAACATTTATATTTTGCCAAATTGTCTCTTGATATAGTTTGAGTGTTCTGTTGATATAGAGTACGGTTGTGTGGTGGCTAAGAATTAATTACAGAGATAGAAATAGGACAACTCCGACTTGTCAGAATTAACTATAAAACTACATGAATTATACATTTATTTTGTTTAATAAAGAACAGTGGCTCCATCTACAGGAACATTAAGGTTATTTTTACTGAAGTCAGTTAAATCCAAGCTAACAGGTCTGTTTTGTTAGGTTTAATGTTACTGCTTGAAAGAAAACAATATGTGAAGATGTAATTCATTAAAAACATAGAGAAGTAGCAACAAACATAGGTTGTAGTTTAGATAATTATGTAGCCTACACTGTGTAGATAACTCCAGGCTCATGTACTGTCATGAGTAATTTAACTTGATCATCATCCCTGCATCACCAAATGCTTAAAAAAAAATTCAAATTTTGAAATATTCCCAAATTTCTGCACTTGAATTTTTTTGCACAAATGGAGCTTATACCGTGATACTATGTTTATTTGTACTGTTGATACTGTCTTCAGACACTAAATAAGCCCAATTTAACAGCATTAATTTAAATGTTGGAAAGTCTTCTCTCTCTTTTTGCGATTCACATAAAAAAGAAAATTTTCAATCTTTAGGTTATTTAGTGAATGCAGAAATATAACAGATTTGAAAGTTACAGTAAAACAAATCTCACAGACAAAACACAACACACATAATTTTTAAGGCATGCTTCAATCTCATCAGTGCATAAAATATTCACAATAATATTAGTAAATTCTACCATCAAAATTAACCACTTATAAATCTTCTGTCCAATTGACTGAATACTGTATAACAGTCATATTTCATGTTCACTAGGTGGTAAATGTGTTCATTTGTCAGTCAAAATATGATATTCACAGTTGGATGATGAGCCCCAGTCTGGTCAATTGAATAAAAAGAAAAATGTAAAAAAGTTAATTATCAATAATAAGTATTTGATATATATGACCTGATTAATGGAAAGTTATGAAAAGAGATCCAAAAGAACCACTGAGGGCAAGATCAAATAAAACATATGAAGAATGATTAGACAGATTTTTCTGAATGAAAAAAAATTAATGACAACTGGTGCTGAGAGTCTCCCCCGAGGTCAAACGGTTTGGTCCATTGTTTCACCTGACTTGTCTGTGCAGGGTTACTCCTGCCAGGCTGCCAGGTTCAGGCTTCGGATGGTATTGCAGAGGATGAGCGGGTTTCTTTTTGAGACAATGTTGAAAGGGTCCCGGGGGACAGACGTGATATCGGTGTTGTCACAGATGATCCTGGTTAAGGTGGCAGTGGACAGAGCAGCTCTCTGTCTCAGGGTGAAGACACCTGGTTTCTCGTACCACAGCCTGATAATTTCAAACAAGAGGAGCAGGGAAAGAGATCAGCAGGCACCATAATTGCAATGTATTTATTTTTGAGATTGTGTTATCAGTCTGTAGCTGGCATTTTATATAAATTAATAAGATAATTGACTATCAGACCAAAAAAAAAACCTTAACTTTTACAATATAAGATTTGTCAGAAGGGGAAGACAGCAACAAGCTGTGGCTGAACGCAGTAAACCAATGCTAGAAAGAAAGTATCAAAACCCTCTGGCTAGTGTGGACCATAACCCAGCCATGTTGTTTCTAACAATTTGCAGCAGGTTGCCGAGATGACAGAGAATACATCATTTGCTGTCATTCAGAGAGAAATTTAACTAAAGCTAAGTTAAATAATTTAAGATGTATTGCAGACCGTCACAGTTGTAGCTGCTTGCAATCATTTAGATATTTAGCTGAAGTAGTGCAGTGTAATAGTCACTGCAGTAAAGTGATAAAACAAAGACTAATTAACTATGAAAATTCACTTAAGTAAGTAAACTCTCCATGTGAGTCTAAATCTGAATTTTAAAAATGCATTTAAATAAAGAATATAAGTTACCTTTATTACTTTATCTATTCAAAACAAAAACATGTTTTTAATGTAATGTTCATAAGCATTTAAATTGTGAAAATATCTGACTTTTGCATCCCTCAGTGGTGACTGATATGACCGCACCTATTTTCATTACATCTTTCCTTTACATTACAAAATCTGACACCTACATTACTATACACACATAGTATTTACACACATACTGACCTGTCACCCTGGCGGACACTCTGGAACTGTTTTGCGATGAGGCAGGCAAACAGAGGCCCTACACGGCCGCCAGGGACCAACGGCTCTGCCACGCCTCCCAGCCAGATGTCGATGTTGTCGGGGGTACCGTAGAGCTGCAGCAGCCTTTGTGCCAGATCGTTGTTGTTTAGGACCTGAGCAAGCTCTGCCAGGTTCTTGGGCTGAGACAGGCCGCAAAACCCACGCCAGGTGTTGTAACCTACAGGAGAAAACAAGGAAGCATGAGGAAAATTAAGAAAGAGATGAAACATTAGAAGGGATATTTAAAAGAATGAAGATCAGAATGAGGGGTGTACCAGGCAGGCCGTGGTCACGTCCCCTCTGCATGTTGAGAGAGCCCAGGTCCAAAGCCAGTTTCCGCACAAACTGAAACAACCTCTCCCTCAGTGCATCCACCATGACGGGATTTTGAACATTCAGTTTAGCTGGACGGTTGATCACTCCACGGATCAGAGGGTCAATGCCACCTGGAGAGGTAAAATAAAAATTAGGGTGACAGTTTAAGACAGAGTTACTGTGAAGCTCCTACACTTCTCTCTCTACAGCTCACCCTCAAAGACGACTCTCCAGGGGGTTAAGAAGGCTGTGAACAAAGGGACACTGGGGAACTGAGAGTGCTCCTTGTAGTCTGCATCCAGGCGGGGAATGAATGGCTGGATGGTTAAGTGGGCAAAGCGGAAAGCTGCTGTTGCAAAGACGTTAGCGATGCTGGGGTCAACGTTGGGATCGTAACCAGGATAAGGGCCAAGCTGTGCACGTACCACGTCGGCACCCAAAATGTGTGGCAGATAGTCCCTGAACACAAACACCTGAGAGAGACAGGGAGATTTACATTCAGTAAATTCAGACAGTGGAGTATATGGCACTTGCTTTGGAGATGTAAATACAGAATTATGAATGCTGACTCTCAGGTTTAGCTACCTGTGTGTAAGCACCCATGATCTTGCGGGCCTCTTGGTAGAGGGTCTCGCCGTCCCACTGAGGGTTTAGTTTCTTCAGTTGACGAGCCAGGCGGTTATGCTCACGCAGGAACAGTGTGTGAATGGATGTCAGAGCGATGTTTTCGTCCGCACGAGAGTCACCTTAAAGGCAGAAATGTAGACATTAAACAGTTAATCAGAGATGTACCAGGTCACTTCCTAATATAATATTAATGCTATGTAGCTCAGTAATTAGTAAATCATCAAAAAGGGTCCTCCTTTTTTCCCTTTTTAACAAGTCATCAAGATAATTTGTAACACTTTACTATTTACCTCTCTATTTAGCATTTATAAGTGGAATTTAAACATTTAATAAATGGTTGATAACACAGTGTAATGTAGTTGAATAAGGGCATTTCAAGCGTTTATCAATAACAATTATAACTTTTCATACGAAGACCTATTATTATTTGTGTTAAGACCTATTAAGACCTAGAGTTTTTTCTGTTAACAGACCAGCATCCACCAGCAAGTGCGTAACTCTGAAAATGTCCATATAGCTGCTTACAACTAGTGTGTTATCAGAGTTTCAGTGGTTTAAAAATTGAAATTTAACTTAAGACCTTTTAAGTCCATTATAAGTGCAATATAAAAGCTCTGTCACATCCATACAGGCAAGTAAGGATATACACTTGAAGATTTTAGCGATGTCAGACTTAGGGAACATGGTTTGAAACAGCTCACTTAAGTCTTCATTGCTTTAATAGGACAGATGTTTAGCTAGCACTAGCTAGGTGTGCATTAACAAATTCTGACTGGGCTGGAAAGTTTGCATTAATGGTTAATGGTTTCATGTTGGTTTTGTTTTGTAGTTGTTAGAGTTTGATCAATACCTTAGCTTCATAATCCAATCAAAAGACATGCCAAAAAGGTATTGAAGACATATTAAGGCTTAAAATTGAGATTGTTAGATTTTACACTTTTTAAGGACCTATAGGCTATGTAAACCCTGGTTATGAACCATTTATGAAGTGTTCATGTATTGCTTATAAATGATAAATATGGAAAAAATTGTTACAAGGTTATAATGTGTTTCCAGATATTGTAAGGATACAGCAGGTTAGAGGCTAGAGCAAACTCTTATTCCTTATTTACATAGCCTTTATAAAAGATAAATTAATTATTTATAAAGGCTTACAAGATCACTAACCTGCAATGAAACAGGGCACCTCTTTGGCGTTCGAGTCGTTGGTGATTTTACCACGATTGGCACAACTGTTCACATTGAGAGGGTTGAAGGGCAGCAGCTCACGGCCGTTGTCAGTAAACTCTGTATTGACGCGCAGCAGGCCGCTATCAGTATTGAGGTCGCGAAGAAACTGGGCAAGCTTGTCCTCAGAGCCGTACACCTGGCTGAGATCCAAGAAGGCTGTCAGGGAGTTGATATTCTCTCTTACGTTGGGCTTTCCGCCAAAATTGTAGGCCGAGTAGCCTGTTCCACAAGCGGGGGCGGATCTGGACGCAGGGATGCAGCCTTTTGGGTTTGATTTCAAGAAGGGGTCGCCGGGAGGAATCTGTTTGTAAGAAAGAAAGGCTAAAGGTTACAGAGAAAATCTTTAAAAAAAAAAAACATCTCAGTGTTTGGGTTTGACACCAACCGGGATGGGAATGCAGGGATCTGAATTCTCACAGCTCTCGCCACAGTTCAACCCGTTGCTGAAGGAGCGGATGCTGGGAGAGGAGGGCGTGAGGGTAAAGTCGTGGTCATTAAACTGCCCAAAGAAGGTCAACATGAGAGAGTATTCTGTGTCGTTGATCACACCTCTATCCGTTGTGTTTAGGATGTTGTTGGAAACCTGTCGCACCTGAAAGTGGAGGATAATTGTATAGTTTGAATTTGAAATCAGCATTTATGTATAGGCTATTAATCAAAGCGAGGGTCTGGGATTTCAAAGTTCGTACCAGTGGCAGCAAGAAGTTGTTGATTCTTTGGTTTCTGAAGCCTTTCGGTTCAGAGATGCCATCGTCATATTCGGCAGGAAGCCAACGGGTGAATGGGGTGTTGGAGGCACCGAGGCGAGGGTTATTTCTAAAAGCAAACAAGACAC
The DNA here is from genome assembly GCF_014851395.1 of Micropterus salmoides. Classification (NCBI taxonomy): domain Eukaryota; kingdom Metazoa; phylum Chordata; class Actinopteri; order Centrarchiformes; family Centrarchidae; genus Micropterus; species Micropterus salmoides. Next base: position 17,588,390 of record NW_024041151.1, on the reverse strand, counting down.
GTCCATGTTTGGAAATGGTGCTTGAGAATTTTGAAGTGTAGACTAGGCTACACATCTTATGCTGTGTTAAAGCCTATGATGTTTGTGTTTAGTTCACAAGCTTTTCCTCTCAGTGTAAACACCACTCAATCTCACAGACCCTGTTTCCATCAAGTCAACTAATTATTTTCACCCCACAAATATGTGGAATGCAAGAAGTCAAAATATTTAACAAAATATAATAATGTACGTAATGTGTAATGTAAGTATGATTTTGTGATGATATTATTTGCCTGGCTATTACATTTTTGGAGAAAGGGACTTCAGTTTGAGGTATCTTAAAATGAATTGCATGTAAAAGTATATCTATTTTTCCGTGCCCTAGATGGTGTACAGAAGTCAACAACAACAAAAAAACCCCATTAAATTTGTATTTATAACAATATCTTGAATGTTTCACTTACAGGTTGTTGCAGACGCTGGTGATTGTGCGATACTTGTTAAGGTTTGGTGTGGTGCTGCATTGTGGAGGTCTGAGTCGAGCAGCACATCCAGTTATAGCGGCAAGTGTTTGCAGGTCCACATCAGAGAGCAAATCTGAAAAAATGTGAAAGACACATTTCATGGAGTAAGATCGTTGTGCATGTCTATCAACTTTACTGTTTGTCTAGTTTTAAATTAAGTGCTTCACTATGCCCACATTATGACACAGTAAACCTCAGATTAGGAAAAGTTGTTACAAATACATTGTGTGTAGGCTGTGTAAGGCCTAACCTGTTGTCTTTTTGTTTCTGTCCAGTTTTTATGCTGTTTTGCTTTTAACTTTTAATAGTTATCTTAAGTTGTTATTGTGTTTTTGTGCTGATTTTGTCTTTTTTACTTTATAAAGTGCCTTTGAGTTCTTTTTAAAATGCTATATAAAAAAATATATTACTATAAATATTTTTATAACTATCTATAAGTGCTGTCTCTGATTGGGTGCTGCAGGTCAAACCTGTTGCGTTGAGTGAGCGTTTGTGCACACGATGAACCCTCTCTTGCAGCAGACGGAGCGTTTGTGCCATGTAGTCTGCAGATCTCACAGCTGAGCGTGTGTCACCGCGAGGCTGCTTCAGGAGACGAAGAGCATCATGAGGACTCACCACCTCCTTGCGGACTCGTTTCAGACTCCTGGAAAAGAAGAAGTCACACAGTGGAAGAATAAATTGGTTAGGTTCTGTAACTTCTTCTTGTAATTACCGAGACAGAGTTGCTGTAATGAAATAAAGAAATTGCTTTTCAACAAACATGTGTGCTGAATTAATTTGAAAGATAATCTATTATTTTACGAAATAAAAGATGAACTCACTCTTCTCTGGAGTACTTGTAGGCATCATCCACTATTTTCTTTGCCTCCTGAAAGCAGCTTTGAAGGAGAGGACTGCCGAGATATTCTCCTGCAAAGAAACAACACATTTATTAAATTGTTCACCAAATGGGACAAAATTTATTTTAAACTTAACCAGTGATGTGACACAAATTCAGGCGCAAAAGAAAAAGTCAGAAATGTGTCCACTATGTGAGGGATGTAGCCTACCTGCTGGTTTAGAGTGAGCAGGCACCAGGCAGACACCCAACACAAGAAGGACAGAGAGAAGCATCTCTAAAACACAAACAAAATTTCAGTATAAAAAACAAGTTAATTATATTTGTCGTGAAAAATATAAGCATCCAACAAAAAAAACAGAATTTGTTACCTGTATCTTTGAAGATACCCAGGAAGACTTCAGATGCTCTTGGAGATGTGGAGTTAGCGATGTTGTGTCTAACATCATAACCTTTATATGCTTTATACTCTGAGGCCCCACCCCAAGGGAATGTCCAGGTGACTTTCAGATTAAAGCAGTTCCTTCTTCCTTCTATTTCCGCTAAATGAAATGTTGGATTCTGATGTATTGTTTGTGTGTTATTATTCTATGTTACATGATAAGTAGCACAACAGGCAGCAGATAGAAGTGATAGTGCTTCTAAGAATTTGCAGTTGCCGTCTTATATAACTATTGGAATAAACTATTTTCTCCTCGTTAGAATTAATTAATTAATATCAATGTGTTTAAGCAGCATTTCAATGTAAATTTAGAAATCATTTAGTTGTTGTTTTCTTTTGACATTCTTCTCCAAGCCTGATCTTTGTGTAAATTATACACACTGTCCTTTTTCATGGCATTATCTGACCTAACAGGATCCAGTCTTTCCTCATTGAAGAAATAGCCATGATTTATGTAAGACTTTTTGGGGTTTATTTCTACTTTGCTGAAAGTTGCCAGTGTGGAGTTGGATGAACAGTTTTATTGTGTTTTTGATGATGATGCTGTGATGTTGTGGCTGATGGCTTACAGTGTTACCACACATAAACGGATGAACTTGAGAATGTCTTTGAAAAGAGGAAGGAATTCAAACTTCTTCCTAATGAAGAGGAATCAAAACATTATTGCAAAAATTAAAAAGAAAGACTTATCCATCTTTAACCTTTGATTTAAAGGTAAAATTACATATCACATTTTTGGATCTTTTGGGTTGTTGAGATTAAGAGCTCATATGAGTGCCTTATTATTATTGCCTGATTATTGATTATTAACTTGTGTTAACCACAGAACAACACAGGTACACAATTACTTATGTGTCTGTGTTGTTTTTCTAAGACATAGTTGTACAATGAGGAAAAGGTTAAATGGTTAGCCAGAAATACATATGTCAACCTTGAAACAATGTGTGTGTTTGGGCGTGGAGTAATTGGCAGCTTTATCGACAATGGTATTTTACTGGTTGTTGTGTAAAACAAGGAACAGAGATATGAGAGAAGTCCATTGGCCCATGAAAAGCTGATACAGTGAATGAGATGCTTAAGAGAGTATTACATGTTCTACATCGTCATGTACTATTTAGGATCAAAACACAATAGAAGATTTAAAAAATTGTAAATGTCCATGAAAAAACCATAGCATTACATATCTAACGACAGATAACCGTGAACTTTAGACACTAACACACAGCTCAGTCTACAGGATCCTGTTGGACGTTGGATTTAATTATTCAAAATAGTAGTAAACAAAATCAGTTCTGCAGAAAAGATCCATCTCAAAAACATTAGACATACTTGACAATTAAAAAGGAAATATATACTTTCTCGTTTGATAGACAACGTGTTTGGGTTTGTGTCTCTACAGCGACTGTGAAAATGATTGAGGTTAGCAAATATGACAGTAGAGACGTTTTTCAGTTTCACTATATGAATACATAATACTTGTTTTTGTCTGGCAACTCTTCAACTCTCTCCATGTTTACAAAAGCATTAAGAATTAGCTGTGTCTTTTTGTGCCATTAATTGCATACAGCATTCAACATATTATTTTGTAAGGTCAACAACTGTGTCATTTTAGTTTTGTAAACTTAGAGTTAGAGGAACATGAGGTCACATCTTTTGTTCAGGTAAATTTCCCTTTTTACACAAAAACAAAAATCAGCTAAGAGAACTAAAAGTCTAATCAGGAGACATACTGTATGTACAGCATTCACACTCTAAAATGTATCTCAACTTAAACTTCCCCTAGTCAATCTTCGCCAGTGTGGTCCTGGTTACTCTATGTTCTTTCTGTCATCCTATTAGTGACTAAGCCAAGTTCTGATCTGAAATTAGAGTGTTCTGTACAAAACGTTACTACTCATAGCCACCACCCTATAGTATACTATTCTCAGTGATGGAGCAGATTCTCCAGTCTGCTTATCCACATTTTTTATACCTAAAATGCAACTTTATTTGCTAACCGTCGTAATGAGGTTACCTTTTCACTTCCTCATCTTCTTTCCGAAATATATTCAAACATAACAGACACACAGAAACAGTCAGATTTGATCGCAAATCCGGAGCCAGGAGGAAGCAGCGATGCAAAGAAAAATTCCTGACTTTGACTGAGACAAGGAATTGAATGAGGAACAAAAAAGTTACCATGAAATCCCGCCTATTATTTCCACATGACTATTGTTATGCCAGATACTTAGATCACAGTATATGATAACATTATTATTAGCACCTTTCAGCACCTCTTAAGTCTGTATTTACTTCCTCAAAGCAATTCCAATAGGCACGCTCACCCGAGAACTGCTGCAGTGTTGAAATACTTAAATGATACACACGATTTCCGATAAACTAAGTAAAAATAGTGCAGTCGGTAAAAGTGATACACCCCTCACATTTGTGTAAACATTTTATTAATCTTTTCATGTGTCAACATTGAAGAAATGACACTTTTGTTAAGTGTAAAGTGTATATGGAGGACGGATTCTGACATAAAGGGAAATAAATGTATAAATAAATAAATGCTCAATAAATAATTAAGCATCTGATTAAATGCACAAAAAATACAGTAAAAAAATAAATAAAATATATAAATGTAGTGATTAAACTATACAATGAGACATAAATATATAGAAATATATATCTCTTTTAAATAGCTTTTTTAAAATGGTAAGGTAATTATTACAAATAATAAATACAGAAGCTAATTTAAAGAGATTTGTACAATTTAATTACTGCCTGCATTTATTTTTACTGTATTTTTTGTGCATTTAATCAGATGTTTATTTATTTATTGAGCATTTATTTATTTCTGTATTTGTTTTTAAATCTGTTAGAATCCGTCCTTGATAAGTGTACAGCTTGTTTACAACAGTGTAAATTTGCTGTCCCCTCAAAATAATACATCCCACAGGCATTAATGTCTAAACCGCTGGCAACAAAAGTGAGTACACCCCTAAGTGAAAATATCCAAATTGGACCCAATTAGCCATTTTCCCTCCCCGGTGTCATATGACTCGTTAGTGTAACAAGGTCTGAGGTGTGAATGGAACGCAGGTTTGTTAAATTTAGGCCCCATCCACACTACTGCGTTTTCAAAATAAAACTGAGACCTTTTGCTATGTTTGCACCTCCCATCCAGACTAAAACGATGAAAACGAAGACCTAAAACGGAGAAGTTTGGAAACGCTGCCGACCCCGTTTTGTGTTTCAAAACTCCGGAGGGTGTTTTAGTGAAGATGGGCCAAAACGGAGGACTTTAGAAACGATGAAGCAGCAGCTCACGCTCGGCTCTCTGATTGTGTCTTGCAAAGCAGAAACACGATGCTACTGACCGGGTTTTTGACATCATATTTTTATTAAAATATTATGTACCGTACCAATAACATTTATCTGCCTACACTTGTACTGTGCATATAGCCGTTTCCTTTGCAACGACTCCCAGTCTGTTTTCCGCCGCCAAACTCCCGTGTTACATTCAGTCCCAGTTTGTTCTGGTCTGATGCTTTGTCTGTATTTATTTTTCTAAATAAATGATAGACAACGCTGGAGATCGTATTTGTTTTATTTCTCCGTTTGTAAACTAAAACGGAGTATTGTGGATGGTGCCTTAATCTTATTGCTCTCACACTCCCTCATACTGGTCAATGGAACTTCAACATGGCACCTCGATGTCAAAGAACTCTCTGAGGACCTGAAGAAAAGAATGGTTGCTCTACATAAAGATGGCCTAGGCTATAAGAAGATGCCAAAACCCTGACACTGAGCTGCAGCACAGTGGCCAAGACCATACAGCGGTTCAGCAGGACAGGTTCCACTCAGAACAGGCCTCGCCATGGTCGACCAAAGAAGTTGAGTGCACATGCTGTCTGTGGGAAATAGACTTGAGTGCTGCTGGCATTGAAGCAGAGGTTGAAGGGGTGGAGGGTCAGCCTGTCAGTGCTCAGACCATACACCGCACTCTGCATCAAATTGGTCGTCCCAGAAGGAAGGCTCTTCTATGATGCACAAGAAAGCCCACAAGCAGTTTGCTGAAGACAAGCAGACTAAGCATATGGATTACTGAAACCATGACTTGTGGTCTGATGAGACCACGATAAACATGTTTGGTTCAGATGGTGTCAAGCGTGTGTGGCGGCAACCAGGTAAGGAGTACAAAGACAAGTGTCTTGCCTACATTCAAGCATGGAGGTGGGAGTGTCATGGTCTGGGGCTGCATGTGTGCTGGGGAGCTACAGTTCATTGAGGGAACCATAAACCTGTGACATACTGAAACAGAGCACAATCCCCTCCCTTTGGAGACTGAGCCGCTGGGTAGTATTCCAATATGATAACGACCCCAAACACACCTCCAGGACAACCACTGCCTTGCTAAAGAAGCTGAGGGTGATGGACTGGCCAAGCATGTCTCCAGACCTAAACCCTATTGAGCATCTATGGGGCATCCTCAAACGGAAGGTACCCCACCTGCAAGGTCTCTAACATCCATCAGATCCGTGATGTCATTATGGAGGAGTGGAAGAGGACTCCAGTGAACTCAATGCCCAAGAGGTTTAAGGCAGTGCTGGAAAATAATGGTGGCCAGACAAAATATTGACACTTTGGACCCAACTTGGACGTTTTTACTCACTTTTGTTGCCAGTGGTTTAGACATCAAAGGCTATGTGATGCAAATTTACAAGCTGTACACTCACTACTTTACATTGTAGCAGTTTCATTTCTTTAATGTTATATATATGATATAATCAAATATTTATATATATGTATATATTTATATAAAGGTAAAAAAACGACGGCCTCCTGGCTCTGGCTAAATCTACATCTGTCCACTGCAGTGGCACTATCTACAACCTGGAGTAAATTAGTGTATTAATATAATATTATAACATTCAATAAAAAGTCTAATGTTAATGTTAATATTATTCTATGTAGCTTATCACTAGTATAATAGTAATTCCAGTTACATCAATTTCTGTGGGTTGTTTTCATTAATTTAATCCCTGTGCAAGAAACATGCTCTACATTGGTCTCTAATGCTACAAACTTATCAATAATCAGTGTTCCACATTTGAAAGTGTGCTGTAGTACATCAGATAATTTTTATTTATATCCGATAAACTATTCTCTGTGGGGTATATATATTTTTTTATAAACATTAGAGTCATTAACACTTAGTATTCCTTAAGATTCAGCAAAAAAACTGTGGTGATAACCGCATTTGATCAATGTGCACAGCAAAGTGTCTGAAAAGGACCTGAGGTGACCTTTATTCGGCAGAACAGATGTTGTAGGCTACCTGCCGAGATTTGCATCTGACATTTTTCTCAGCATATATGAGTGTTACCTTCATGCAATCCTTGGTAGGCATGCACAACTGGGCACAACACTTGCTCACTGGGATTTTTCCGGTGCTTCGGTGGTTAGTCTGATTACGTTTTGAACAATAAGGGGCAGGGCATTATGGTAGGTTGTAATTTGTAAAATTACTGGCAAAGTGCTCATACATCGTTTTTCTGGTTTGCATGTGTTACTGGCATATGCCAGAGCACTGTGTGGGCGTGGATAATGAGCAGACTGCAGTGCACACAGGGATGAGAGTTTCACACAGACACAGCACACTTTTTTGTTTAATTAAATCGCACCCAGGATGACAGAGCGATTCCAACTGTGATTAGATTAATCATCACATGAACAAATTCACCAAGCAGCAGGCAAAAGTGAAACCAAACAGACGCCTTCAAGGAAATACAATGACTGAGAATCAGTCACTATTTGTCCACTGCACATGATAACACGTAATGCAGTTTAGTCAACCAACCAGCATATCTTGTTCATTTTAAATCCAGTAGCTATCAAATTAGTTGTAGATCAGGAGAAACGCTACAGACAGCTCTGTATTTATGTCAGTTGTTGGGCTCACTGCAGTTACTATCTTCTGAAGACTCAGTTGTTTGCATGTAATTGTGCATGGGGTCATTGCATTACCTATATAATATAAAATATAAATTCTTGATAATGCACACTTTGATGGTTTTCATATGTTCAAAAAAGGTATTGGCTGTTATATTATTGTTTATCCAAACAAAATGGCAATTTGTTTGTAGTTTTCAATATAAAACTTGTTGGAATGGTTTCAGTGTGTGTATCAGTACATTTTAATATTTTTCGGCACATTTTTACAATACCGTCCGTGATAATACTGATAACTGTGATTGTTTTGGTCACTATAATTATGATAAGAAATTTTTTTCATCCCTAATGCTGAAACAATTTCTATTACAGAGTGATTTTTGGCACAGAGTATTTACTGCACCAGTACCTGAAACCATTAAAATATTGCTTGTACTGGAAAACCTGCTAATAAATAATGTTCCTAACTAATCTAGGTCACTCTACATGGAAAGCAAATTAACCATTATAACGTAATACAATATCACAAATGGCCTGTTTAGCAAAAAATGACATGCAATACGTGATTACGCACATCGTTTCTACTGAGGGTCAGGGTGAGAACTACTTCAATTGCAATATGTTTTGTGTTACCTCACAATACTTTGCATCCACTCAAAGTGGAAAATTGGAAGTAATATTTTGGAAAGGGGGGTGTTGAGGTACCCTTGGGGGGGCGTTTGTTGAAAGGAAAGTTTTAAGCCAAGTTTGCACCTAAGATTCATAACAACACAAGTTTAAACTTTCAACTACTTGCAAAGAAACTGTGGTCTGCAACATTTAAATCTGCCAGTTTATTCCACTGCGACTGGATGAGATGTGTGTATCATAACTCTTCTTTTCTTCAGTGTTTTTGTCAGCTACTTGTGGCGGAGCTCCGAGCTGCCTTCAAGGGAACGGGAAGCCAAAAGTATCATTTGTAAAATTTCAACCACATGGTGTTTACTGTGTAAACTCTGGGCAATGGATGCTCTCTTTTTTGGTATTACCGTGGAAATATTTATTTCTCTTAAAAGCGTCAGACTTCCCCTAAAAGCAACTTTACATCCAACATCCAGCACCTGATGCGAGACCAGCGAGTGCTGTGAATGTAATGCCAAATGCACATACTTCCCAAACAAAGAAACAAAGGAGGGAAGACTAAATCATCCCTGCATGTTGACTCAGCAGGGATGATACTAAATAAGTTGATCTAAAGGAGAAACATATCTGAAAGCAATAAAGAATGCCTTAGAGCCTAACTATTATATTTTTATATTTTGAATCGTCACCTGCCACCTGGATTTTGTGCTTCCCTTTATTTAAATATAAGCATTTCCACTATAAATTAGTGCAGAAAATTGGAGCAGACATTTTCACCAGAATGCAGGAAATTAAGTCTTTAATGCTTAAAATCTTCTGAAGGAGAACCCCCAGAACACCCACTTATTAAGTGCCCCATTCAAGAAAACTCTGGGTTCACACAGTTTCTGGGAGGAACATTCACTTATTAAATATGATTACTATTCACATAGCTTTTTTGTTCCCTGGGAAAGTAATAAATCCATTGTTTGTCATTCAATGAAGTGCTCTTTTCCATCCATCTTCAGCTGCTTATCCTGCGTACAGGGCCGAAGGAGCCAATCCCAGCTGGCAAACTCCACACAGAAAGGCCAAGGAAACTGGGGTCTGAACCTGCGACCTTCTTGCTTTGAGGCCACAGTGCTATCCAACTTCAAGAGATTATTAAAAGGGATAATTTGGGTCTTTTGATGTGGGCTTTTTTCATGTTTTTTAATAACATCAGTAACGACAATTATAATAATAATCAACAGTATTCAGGGGAAATAGTATCTACTATAGCAAACTACATCTTTTTTGATGGGGGGCCGTAAGGGACCTGGACAATGGACAGCACATTAGACAGTGAGGATGGCATTTCGTTTATTTGCATACTTGGTGTGGGGATAAATGCCAATTAACAAACTTGGAATAATTACTAATAAATGTCAGTCCTATGGTTTCTATTTTGCATTAGTCAAGAGTAAAGTAATCTTGACACAGAGAGAAGATAATTAATGTCTTGTCTTAAAATTATACTGAAACTGAGTATGGACTGGTCCCCACAGGTTGCTTCTGGAAAGCTGAGTTTCATTTGGTTCACATGCATATGAACAGATGTTTATAAAAAATGGTTGTATTTCACTCTCACTGCGCTGGAAGTGGCTGGCAAGCAAGACACAGATAGACCGAGATATCCACTGTCCAACTAGGTCAGCAAGACTGTCTTCAAACCAGTACTCTTAAGAAACATTGATGTCCATGTAAGCAATGATTTCATTTTCCAAGACAGATAATTTACAAATTTGAAATCAACCATTGGAAGTTTCATTCCATTCAGCTGTGTAAAGTTGTAAGCTGTGATCAATCACTGCTTACAACAATTAATAAAAAAAATGAATGCGGGGGATAATTTATTGTAATGCTGTTTTTTCTACTTCAGTATCTGCTAGGTGAACAAATAACGTGTTATCAACCAACTTCAAGAGATTAAGGGATAATTTGAGTCTTTTGATGTGGGGTTGTATACAAATGTGTATGTGTGAAAGCGTTAACAATTCTACTAAAATCTTGTTAATGTCAAGATTCGTGGTTGGGTGAGCAGGTTGGTGGACCCAAGTGCAGGACACAAGGCTGACAGGTACAGTTCAAAGGTTTAATTAAACAAAAGGCTCAGAGTGGCTGAGTCCAAATGAAACAAGGTAATCCAACAGAAAATCCCAAAATACACTGAAAGAAGCTGGGCGAACAAACAGGCTGAATACACCCACAAGATAACTAACAGAGCATATACCTGCTACAAACACTGCAATGGCCAGACAAAGCCTAAACAGAAACACCACGTATATATACACAGGGTTAACGAGCTGGGAGGAGGTACACAGGTGAGCGACATGAGGCTAACGAGACACAGGCAGGCTGAGAAAGCAGGGGAAAACGAGGGGAACAGACATGACACAGGTTACTGAACACATAGCAGATCAGAAACTAATAAAGACACAAGCAGACAGATCACAGACAGATGGTGATGGCGCATAGATAAGATGCTTGCCTTTGGTGTGGGAGACCTGGGTTCGATTCCCACTGTGAGACATGTGTCCTTGAGCAAGACACTTAACCCCTAGTTGCTCCAGAGGCGTGCAACCTCTGACATGTATAGCAATTGTAAGTTGCTTTGGATAAAAGCATGTAATCATGAAGAAATAGGACAACACTAAACACAGACATAGACTAGGTTACTAGACAATAGACAAGACAGAACCCCAATACCCAACAGACCAAAATAACAGACCAAAACTCAAGAGTGCAAAACATGGCATGGCTGACAGAGTGCAAAACATGGCATGGCTGACAGGCAGTCTGACAGTTAAAATGGCTGTTTTACAACATGATGAAGTGCTGAAAATATTGAGAATATAGTCTACAATAAAAAAATATGTTGCTCCTATCCTATACATCCTATATACTTGGAGAGTAATAACCCTCCAACCCTTAAGCACTTGGAGAGTATTGACCAACTACTGCAGGCAACACACTGGCCAGGCATAAGTATATCATACACCCCGCTAGTGTTGTAGTACTTGAGAACGGTCTTGGTCTCGAGACCAAGTGCTGGAGGAGTTCAGTTATTCATGTAACTGCCCCCCCCCAGACACACACAGTCTCAGCATTTCCACATGCAACTTAAAACTGGAAAACAAATAGATGGGCTTTACTAGGCATATCTTAGTTGGTAGTTCAAAATAATTTGGGGAAATGTTGGATCCCGTTGTTTAAACATAAAGAGAAGCAAAAGTAGTGTCAATACATTCATATGATAACATTTTTTACATTAAAAGAGGTCTAAATTATTTATGTTGCTGCTTCATGTACAGCATAGATTTCAAAAGCAGAAGGTAAATAAAACAAACATATACGTGACAGGCAGTGAAAAAAGTAATTTCAGGCATCAGGAAAAAAAGGGCTGGTGTGAACAATTTAGAAAGTTAGTGACTACAAATCGGAAAGTTGGGATAGGGGAGGTAGAAAATCAAGATACCGCATTCTCATGATGATGATGATGAGATGATGATGGTGTGTTGTGTGAGGATGGGCGTGAGACACTGGTGTGTGACCTAAGTTCAAAAATAAAGTAGTCAAAAAAAATTTGACTTTGACTGTGTGTATTATGATGTGACTTTTACATATCTTGTTTGGAAAAGATCTAATTGTATCTACCTGGGTGTTGTACCCATGTAAACCGTAGGTACAGGAAACACTGTTTTTTAAATTATTTGTATGTTTTAAATTTTTGTTACACTAGAGAAAGTAACAACAGTCATGTTAGCCACATCACCTGTGATTCTCCTTGACTGACACTGTTGAAAGTGCCATCTGTTTTGTTTATTTTAAAATACAGTGTCCTTTACATACAGACATCATAAAGCAGTGTCAATAGCACTTGCAGGTTAACTTAGGAATGAACCTTAAATCGTCCAATGAATTTTGCTTTGTCTAGACATGATGTTTCCACCATCAATCTGGGAAAAACATAAAGAAAAAGAAAACGTCCATTAGCGGAAGGGGCTTTTCTATTAATGGTATTCACGTAAGTATTCGTGTAAGTTAAACAATATCACCCCACTAGGCAATGTTAGCTGTGTAAAATGGAGTGAAATAAGTCTGCTGTACTTGTTGACACGAACCTGCTCAGCTGCTCATTAGCACATTAGCCCAGCAACAATAACTGGTGACTTGTCGTTGTAGCAAACTAACGTTAGCTGTTGAATGCTGAGCTCAACGGAAACAGCCGAAAGGGAGACTGTGGTGTTTACACACAGCGAACATTTATTACTGTTGCCCACCTGCTTTCCAACGTAAATACCATGGACACCATGTCGCCGAAATCTGTGACCTGTCAGATTCTGTGACTACACCCAAACAACAATGTTTTCCTAACCTTAACCAAGTACTTTTGGTGCCTAAACCCAACCAAGTACTTTTGGTGCCCAAACCCAACCAAACTGCAACCACTTCACATTGTCAACAAAGCCTCTGGCGCTTAACTTCCCATTTGGGTCACAGAATCTGATAGGTCACACATTTTGGTGTCACACCAGGTGTCACAACAAGCTGTTTTCAGTGTCTCTCACACAGCCGTGTACGGGGCGCGTTGGTCGGCAGCAACTCCGACACAACTCTGCGTGTTCAGGAGAGCGACATTCAAACTCACTCCTCTGGCCTGTACTACGAAGCGGGGTAACTGGTTTATCCAGGTAACTTCAGGAGTAACTTCGTGACGTTGGGTGTACGTCCTTTTTATGAGAACGCGCACCAACTCCAATTAAGTTAACATTAGGTTAACACAGACTCAGCTAATCAACTTCTTATCCACCGTCAGTACCGTTTTAATTTGACTAATTCATGTGGGTAATTTCATATTAAATAAAATACATTATTTGAGCACAATATAATTTTGTATTGGATTAAATTTACCGTCTTACCACACAGTCCCAAGAAAATGGCGGTTAACTCCAGGGACAAGATCTGAGAAGCGGATGTGTCGACGTCAGAGTCAGAAGTTTGAGAAAGTAGCCAGAAACTGCTGGATTTTGAAAGTATCCAGCAGAGAAACTCCCACCCCCTCCCTTCTGGGCTCCTTCCGAAGCCACGCCCCCAAAACACGTGAACGCAAATTGCCGACCGCGCAGGAGAACGAGGACAGTGTGACGAACGGAGAGCAGCGGCTCACATCAGGGGTAAGAAAACATCTAACTTTATCATTATGAAAATAAACAACTAACCCGGCTGTTAGTACTCACTATCAAGCTAGCATGTTATTATTGGATAGGTTTAAAAAGACAGAGTTTTAATCAGTAACGAGTTGGCTAGCTAACTGTTAGCAACAGGTAGCTGTGCTAACAGCTGCGGAAACACTGGGCAAAGCTAAAAACAGGCTGATACACATTTTCCCGTTTCCATCAGTTACACTACACAAACATGTATTTCGTGTTAGACTCATAACATATAGGTTGTTTTGCATGTTAGAGCTTCCATGGTGACAGCATTATTGTCTCTGATGAGGACTGCACCCCAGAGCCAAGCACAAACCGGGACAGGACCGGGGTCGAGGCGAGGCAGAGGAGCGAGGGCTGCCGGGGTCCGAGGAAACAAGAGGCAGGAAAGGGAGGACGAGGTGCAAGCCGAGCAGCACATACCTGCGTCGAGCTTCACACTCCAACAACGGCTTATGAACCGGTATATCTATACATATATATTTTAATATTAGTCTGTTATCTCCCAGTGTACCTGTCTCAGTTTCTCTGGTGTTTCCCCCTAAGCCCTTTCACTGTCAAAAATAAAGTGCTTTATAAATGTAATCCATCACTATTGTTATTTTTTATTATTGTTTACTGATTACAACAACTAACTACAGCTCTGCTTCAGCCATCGGCTCATCTGTATTATGTACATTGACCTGGTGTGTAATGTGGACACAGAAGTCCTGTTAGAGAACAACAAACCCCTGTTCAATAAAAATATCTGATCATGTTGATGAATGTTCTGTCCATTTACACTGATCTTTCCCATTTGGGGTTCTAACAACTATATATTCCTTTACAGGCCAGAATCTGAGGACTGTGAACAACATCCAGACTACAGTGTTTCCATGCACCACACAAGGCTGATCTTCCAGATCCAGGACAGAGTAACAGACAGTTCAGTCAGGCAGCATACAGACAGTTTGTAGCGTGGCAGTGTGGAGCACTGTTTCTCTGTTAACATGCGAAAAGGTCTCAACCTAAATGACCATGTTGAACAGTGACAGGTCCAGGATGGGCCTCTCACCGCCTGTCTTCTTCCTGACCAGTAAGTAGGGGGAGTAGAACACCTTATTCCTGAAGCTCCGCCCAGAGGGCAGTGTTCTGAGCCGAGGAGGAGAGCACAGTCTCCACAATCCCAGCGAAGGAGGGAGGGGTGGGGGAGAACTGCAGCCTGTGATCCCAGCAGATCAGGCTGTCCATCCATCTGTGCATCGAGCAGTTTGTTGCAACACACAGGTGGCTCACACAATGTGGGGAAGTGAGAAACAGCAGCTTCTTCAAAATCTCAAGAGAAGCTGTCTGTAGAGCGCAAGTATTTGCAGTTTACAAGAAACACAATTCTCCCCAGCGACACTGTCGCCTGCCATGCGTAACGTGTTGGCACACACTTGATGCCGTACATCACACATGTACAGCGCATAACACAGCCTGTCACACACCTCTGAGGAGGGACTGTGTCGGTGATGCCGTGGTCACGCACGAGCCCGCAGCCGGGGGCCATTACGGTCATTACGCTTCCTGTCTGCATGAAGCGTAATGACTGCTTCAAGGGCTCGTTTGACACAACCTGGCTTCTGTGAACCAAGTAGGAACCCCTGGACGAACAGAAGGACCGTGCCATTGATGCCGTGATTATGCACGAGCTCACAGCTGGGCACTGCCGGGGATAATGTCAACAGCATCACACACTGCCCGGCAGATTCCTTCGTCAGAAAAATACTGTACTGGGTGTGTGTATATGCTCTGTCCACACAAAACGAATGTCCGCTGTCGTGGACTCATACAGTTTCTGTGGGGAGGGGTGTGTGAAGGGACCTCTGATTGTGAACAGAATGTACTGCTTGTTGCTTTGAGCTTCAAGCTGCGGGTTAGCCACTTGGCTAATGGCAACCGGACTCACACAGTGTGGGAAATGTGTGCTTGGTGTGGCTGGTTCGACTGAAACAGGCACAGACAGCATTTGTTCAACAACTTCCACAAAAAGGAGAAACAACATTTCACACACAACTTTTTTTCGACCCATAGCTTACCAGTGGTCCGCTCTGACCGACGAGGGTCGGCCAGCAGCAATGAAACCAGTTGTTAAATGTCATTAGCCGCAGCTTGTGGAGCAACGTGGGCACTCCCTGGCCGGCTAATCCAGGCAGACCGCATGTGAGCGTCACGTTAGCTATCCGTTAGTTCACTGTTAGCTTGCCTCGTGAATGGGAAGAGTGGAGCCATCCAACTCCCGCTCTTCCGTCAACAGCAGACCGAGGGCTTCGTCCAGAGAGCGAGTGGACCGCTGCACCTCCTGAACGGCAAGTTATCCGGCCGGCACTCTTCGAGGGGGAGAAGGGCGCAGAACGGTCAGTGCGAACCGAGAGTGAGCGCTCGACTGCCGTGCTCCGGTCAAGGCACGCCTCGCAGCGGGGGACGGAGATCACCCAGCACAATGTAGCCCGTGTGGCAGACGCCACGGTGTCCCCGCCCCGTTCTGGCCGGCTTGCTGGAAGACATCGTTCTTCTTGTTTTCCGGCTGGAAAGTCTTTTGCTCTTTAGACAAATCTTCTGCTCTTTAGACAGCTCAGTGCTGAAGAAAAATGGGAGCCGATGGCTGGGTCTCACCGTTGTGTATATATACAAGGTGCAGAGGCAGGAGAGGCCCACGCTGTGGGTGGGCGGAGAGTAAAATTGTCAGTGCCATGCAGGCGCGCGGAAGGGGTAAACCCAATAGCAATAGCCTTAGAGGGTGAAACCTATACGTAATAGAACCCTAAACTGCCCCTCCACATATGTAACCATGGCAACTGACCTTCCTCTTTGTTTAATTACCTCATATCAAAGGATATTCTCATCTTCACACCCAGATGTGAATTGGTGAGAAATTCCAGAACACCAGAGGAGGACAGCCCACATTCCTTTGTAGGAACAAGAATACTGTCTCCATATAACTTGCCTATTACCTTGTTTAATTAAATAATCTTTGTTAAGTTACTTAGCAGGTCTCTCCACTCTATTTGAGTAGTTATATTACTGTGTTGTTGCTATTGAAAGAAGAGTCCATATAAGTTAATTTTGGCGCTCTTTAATTTTCAGCAATGATTCCTGACATTTGCTTAAGTGATGTTTTAACCAATGCTGTATTCTCAACACTTCTTATACTCCCCCTGAAATTATATGATACAGAAATATTATCCTGTGCTACTTAATTCATTTTCCAGCTCGAATTTAATGTTAAATAACCATTTCTTCCCTAGTGAGAGGGTCAGTTGTTTTCTCGTGGGACCAGTGTCTCCCAAGAGGACAAACTAAGTATTACATGCCATCGTCCTGAAATGCCGCTTCTGTTGTATAATTGTATTACTCAGTACTATTTGTTCGTAATCTGATGCCATGTTCGTATAACTTGCTTATATTCTCTAAGTAGGAATGTGTAACAGCCAATATTATCCCTTTAAGCTTTATTGTAGTTGAGTGAACTTATACTGCTGCCACCGAAGTTCCACCCAGCCACGTGGGCCGTCACGCCAGAAAGCTGTTCCTGGCGTACCATGAAGCCAAGGCCCAAGTGCTGACTAGTCGTGGGGCCGCCGACCAGCAACCCGCCTGGGAGAAACAACAAGCAGCAAGGCTAAAACCCTGCATTCTGTGGTTGAGTTGATGTCCAATAGTCTATTAATCCGTTAGCTTTAATCCTTAATCATTCCAGCCTAAAACTCCTAGACAAATTTAACCAAGTTAGTATCGTATATCCTTCGTTTTTAGTTCTCTTTCTCCCTATGAATCAAATTCTCCCACAATAGAACAACTCAATTGACATTGAACTCCACAACATTCTCATTGTTTGCATCATGTTTGTTTAGCCATTGTTTATTTCTTTGATGTATATTTAACCTCTTTTATATCCACCTTTTAGTTAGTTAATAAATGTCATAGTAATCACAGGAACTATGTGTGTGTATTTTTTAACTCCAGGTCACTGTAACGAAGGATTTACGCCTTCGAAATGAGATTGACTGATTTTATAGAAATGATTAAGCAATTACTACCAACTGATCACTAGGAATAATTGTGTAATTATTAAACCCATAACGTTACCTAGGGAGTCTGGAGCTCCTAGGCGAACTGAATCTCCGGTGGTGCCCGATAAACAAGGATTTATGAGTTGATATTTCTGAAATATTAATATTCATAATTTGTATTAAACATCATACGTAGACATGCTACAACTTATAAAAGGAAGTAGGCCTAACATGCTCCAATACTGCTCACAAGGCTCACTTCTTCTGGTCCACTCATGTTCATGATGTTCATGGATAATCCTTTGCAAAAGTCTTTCCAATCGAATCGTATCAAAGCATTTGTTTTAGCTTATCTATAATTATGTTACATTATAGTTATGGAGACGTTAATTTAATAAGTTAATAAAATACAGTTCACATCTCAAATGTTCCTCTAACAGCCTATCTTAGTACTTTCCTGAAAACATGTTTTAAGTTATTATATATCAAGCGTCCCTTATTTTTCTGCATTGAAGGTGTCACCCCTAGATTGTTTGGCTATGTTCAGGACTTTATTGAGGCACAGGGTTTACCACAACTCTAAGATGCAGCACCCAGAAATTAAAGTTGAAAGCATAGGAATCTATCTGAGATGAATAATAGCTTAGGTATTTAAGCCGAAGCATACTCCTAAACAGCTAAGGGCTCCAATCAAGCACAAAAGCAAATACTGTATGTGAAATCTGAGACTCCATGATAGATGTTTCACATTGCCAAAACCTTTATTGAAACTCGAAAGGCAAAATTCATGGTTATTGGATATTGTCATCATACTCACATGCCTTTTCTTTTGATGTCTTTTGACTAGTTTAGCACTTAAATTTGTTATTTTCTGTGACAATGAACATGTTAAATGTAAAGTTGAGGTCAAACCAGAAGCTAACTGGGATGAACATATAAAATCTTAACATCTTAAAATCTGTACCTGCTAAATGTCACCTGTCCAGTATAAGCTTTACCCACTGTTCCCTGCACATATCTGAAGAAGGAAGGTATTTAATTAAAAGCCTCAAAATAACTGATGATGGCCTCGCTCAGGTTTCATCACTTATTAATCTCAATGGTTCTGGTAAGACAGCAATAGTTTTATTCACCTTGCTGTGTGAGGATGTATATGACTATTTTCTGAATTACATGATGAAAAAGACATGGGATGGGAAGAATTACAGTTAGGATTATTCTGTTCTGTTAAAATTGATGGATCAGCATGCTAACATTACCAATTGAAGCTGAGCACTGACTTTCAATCATTCTTCCTTGGCTCCAAACCCTGGTGATATGGCTATGTAAGTCTGTGTATCATCTGCGTAATTATGGTGACATATTTTGTTGTTTTTTATAATCTGAGCCAGGGGAAGCATGTGGATGTTAAACGTTTGTTAGCTCAGATGTGTGATTACCTATAGACACAAAGTAATCATTGTCCTTTAAGTAGGATTCAAACCAGTTTAGTACTGTGCCAGAAAGTCCCACCCAGTTTTCAAGTCTGTCTAGTAATAGTCACGGCACTACACATTCTAAAAAACTTGTTGAACAACTTACAAACGTAAGTGGTGATTCCACCAAAAGTACCTTGGACTTTTTGTACCGGGATCTACTTTTCAAGGAACTGAAAGGTTACTTCAGCCCATTGTTGTGTGCATTTCCACTGCGGTCTAAAGACCTGCAAAGATTAATTAACCAGCGATGGACAGGCGTCCGCTTTACAGGAACAAAATGTATACACATATATGAACATCAGATTTGATTGGAATATAATGAAATACTATATGCTTGACTAGGGCTGTGCCACTAATGTTAGCTAGATGGTGGATTAGAAAACTGACACTACTTGCTCCTGCAAAGTAAACATGAGAGGATGAGACGGTCCCAGAGCAACACAGCGACTCTCCTGCTGCTATAGCTAATAGCACAACAACAACATGTCTTGGTGAACTAGAAAGTAACGAACCAATCTCTGAGGAGATTCAGGTTCAAGATGCTCACCATCCCCGCCATCGTCAGTCACATCCAATCCGAGGATTGGTTTGTCACGATAGATCTGCGAGACGCATATTTCCACATCTCCATCCGTCCCTCTCACAGGAAGTTCCTGAGTTATGCAAACTGGTGCATCAGATCCTCCTGTGGTCCCAGCAGAGACTGCTGTCTCTCAGAGCGATGTATATCACTAGACTGTATAGACAAAATCGGACTCATGTTGCAATGGAAATCAGAGACTGTTGTGCCCACATTTTTACAGAGACCTGGCCCATCAACATCCCGGATCAAGCACTCGAAAAGATGAGAGGAAAAGAGGTCATGCCTGGTGCTCAAACTGTCAAGATGGACGCTGTTTCCCAAATTACTTTTAATGTGAAGATGCAAACATATGTAACCAGGTGATGAAGTCAAACCTTAAAAATACAGGACATTGAAGTAATTAAACCTCTGTGAAATTTTCTGCAGTAGCCAGACTGCTGCAGGTGTTGACTTTAGACAGCAGGGGGCATAGTGTTGCTGGCTCAAACAGCCGTGTGCTTGCAGAGAGGACAAGGGGCGCCGGGAAAAGTAAGAAAACTGCGCTATTTTGCCTGGAATGGCTGCTGCTGTTATTGTTGAAAACATTTATGAATAATGCTTGTGAGTTATTTTTATTTGCATTGGTTTAGTGGTGTACAATGTATGTATTAAACTCCACATTGTATGTAATTGTTGCGTTTAGGATTGCCGATGCTTGTGGAAGTGAAAACTTACCTTTGGGCCATGAACTTGTTATCTGTGACTAAGGTATGAAACGGAAGTTACCTGATGATTGTTGTGTTTTTATTTGTCTAACTAAAGTAGCCTGTTTATCTGTGTATGGACACATTGTTTTCTTTGTTACACGAATGAGCTAAAAAGTTTGATAAGTTAGCACAACTAATGTGTAGTGAGTTTTGTGCAGTGTCTTCTCTTAATAGAGGTGCCACTGTGCCGTATTTATGTACCGTGTTTATGCCGCTTTTTTGCCATATTTGGGATGCATTTCTGTTGTGTTTGTAATAATTGCTGCATCATTGCCACGTGTATGCAGTATACGTATACGTAGTGTGAGTTTCTGTTTTTGACTCAAAGAAGACCAGTTTATTTTATTTGTTATTTTTTTGTACATTCACCAGTTACTTCAGTGGGGCAACTGTATTATTTTATTTTCTATAAAATTACCAGCCCTGAACGTGGGAAAACAATAGAAACCCCACAAATCGCATTTGAAGTTGTGTCTGTAACTTGTCCCGGCTTCACATATTATCATCTTGTTACTGCTGTTGACATTCACCCCAGACGCAAAATCAAAAAATGCACAGCTGTCAGGATTTGTGGGTGAGCGCAGAGGAGGTGAGAGCCCAAATGCAAGACACTGGAGCAGAGATTCAGTTTAGGGTTTTTAATACCAACAAAAAGCAAGAGCTCAGGCTTACAGACAGTAGAGGCGTCCAAAATCAAACAGGCTTAACAGCAGAGGAACAGGCAACACTCAAAATGCAAGACATGACTGAGTGTGAACACTACAATGACCAGACAAAGACTGAACAGAAAGACCAGGCATATATACACAGGGACTAACGAACAGGGCGAGAGCAACACAGGTGACAGGGATCAAGGAGGCAGGCAGAGACAACAGGAGGGAAGAGAGAGACACTTACAGATGCAAAACACAAGACCATACATGAACTGGAACTCAAAGTACACTGCTCAAAAAAATAAAGGGAACACTTAAACAACACAATGTAACTCCAAATCAATCACACTCCTGTGAAATCAAACTGTCCACTTAGGAAGCAACACTGTTTGACAATCAATTTCACATGCTGTTGTGCAAATGGAATAGACAACAGGTGGAACTTATAGGCAATTAGCAAGACACCCTCAATAAAGGAGTGCTTCTGCAGGTGGTGACCACAGACCACTTCTCAGTTCCTATGCTTCCTGGCTGATGTTTTGGTCAATTTTGAATGCTGGCGGTGCCTTCACTCTAGTGGTAGCATGAGATGGAGTCTACAACCCACACAAGTGGCTCAGGTAGTGCAGCTCATCCAGGATGGCACATCAATGCGAGCTGTGGCAAGAAGGTTTGCTGTGTCTGTCAGAGTAGTGTCCAGAGCATGGAGGCGCTACCAGGAGACAGGCCAGTACATCAGGAGACATGGAGGAGGCTGTAGGAGGGCAACAACCCAGCAGCAGGACCGCTACCTCCGCCTTTGTGCAAGGAGGAGCAGGAGGAGCACTGCCAGAGCCCTGCAAAATGACCTCCAGCAGGCCACAAATGTGCATGTGTCTGCTCAAACGGTCAGAAACAGACCCTATGAGGGCCCGACGTCCCCAGGTGGGGGTTGTGCTTACAGCCCAACACCGTGCAGGACGTTTGGCATTTGCCAGTGTGATGGAAATTTGATATTTTAATGTGTTTACTGTTTCACCCTGCATGCTTCATCAGAATAGACCAGTGTTTCACTGTGTGGTATTTGATTATTTTATTATGTTACAGCTAGGTGAAGTTTTCCATGGGAAAGATGCTCCTTAGCGAGTTTTCTTATCAGACTGTCCTTGATAGGCCTTCATCTCAGGACAGCTGGTCCCTACTCCCTTCCTCTCCTGGATAGCTGCGTAATACCCTTACAGTATAAAGTCACCCGCTTCTTCACTGGCTCTTTGTCTTACACTCTACAGACTGTTTTGCACTCTGTAAGTTTGTCTGACCCTTTGCAAAGAATAAAACCCTTAAAAGACATCTGGATTGGAATCTTTATTTCAGAAGACTCACTAAAGGACAAATTTCCATTACACCAGAGAACACCAAGATTGGCAAATTCGCCTGTGGCGCCCTGTGCTCTTCACAGATGAAAGCAGGTTCACAATGAGCACATGTGACAGATGTGACAGAGTCTGGAGACGCCGTGGACAACGTTCTGCTGCCTGCAACATCCTCCACCATGACCGGTTTGGCGGTGGATTAGTAATGGTGTGGGGTGGCATTTCTTTGGGGGGCCGCACAGCCCTCCATGTGCTCGCCAGAGGTAGCCTGACTGCCATTAGGTACCGAGATGAGATCCTCAGACCCCTTGTGAGACCAAATGCTGGTGCGGTTGGCCCTGGGTTCCTCCTAATGCAAGACAATGCTAGACCTCATGTGGCTGGAGTGTGTCAGCAGTTCCTGCTAGAGGAAGACATTGATGCTATGGACTGGCCCGCTCGTTCCCCAGACCTGAATCCAATTGAGCACATCTGGGACATCATGTCTCGCTCCATCCACCAACGCCACGTTGCACCACAGACTGTCCAGGAGTTGCTTTAGTCCAGGTCTGGGAGGAGATCCCTCAGGAGACCATCCACCACCTCATCAGGAGCATGTCCATCTAGGATGTGTTATTTTAGTGTTGCCTTTTATTTTTTTGAGCACTGTATTTAGTGGACAAGCAGGCAGAGGAATTACTGGGGGAACAGACACAAGCAAACAGATAAGAGGAATAAAAATAAACTAATACAGACACAGGCAGACAGATCACAAAGAACTAAACCAACAGGGAAAACAGACTAAAGCTGGGATTAAACAGAACTTGTAAATGAACATGGAAATACACAAGGCTAAACAGATAACACAACACCTGAGGGCTGTTTCAAAAAACCAGGATAGCGGATTAAGCCGGGATTTTCCTGATATCCTGGCTGAATGAAGCCTTGACTCAGTTTCACAAAAGCAGTAGCACATAAGTTACCATGGCGATTTATTCTGTGCAGCTAGCCTGCTCCAGACCAGGCTAACAGCCAGGCTTAGCTAATCCTGTTGCCTTACCTGTTCAGTCAGTGGTCACGCTGATCAGAAACCAAAGTGTTTTTTTCAGTCATTCCATGTTCTTATGTAGGCCTATGTGTTTTGCACATTTTTCAGTAGCCTGTATTAAAATTGCAGTTTGTGGTTACAAGATTTCATAATTGAAGAAGATGCATGCACCATACTTTGCACACAAAGAGCATCAGGTTTATGTGGAATGAAAGCACTTGTAAAGAATAAATGAGAAATAAAAAAAAAGTAACACGGATACAGCAATAAACCAGCAAAAGAAAGTGTGGCAGCCTATAGTGGATGACTGAATGTGTGAGAAGCTTAAAATATCACAGCTCTTAACTGAAAGTGTCATAATTATAATGTTATATTGTGCCTTAAAGTGAGCCCGGACATTATGTGTCACTCAAGTAACTCACACACTATGTAGGATTCCTATATCATTTTATAATACTCTCAAATTATAGTCCCACTTCAATAAGGAGGCTATATTGTAAACCAGGGGTATTCATTTAGATTTCAAAGAGGTCTAGTTAGAGTAAAATTCCTGAAGCAAAGGTCCGGAACATCAAAACGACGAACTTGCGTTATCATTCAGTACTATAACCTATAATTGTATCAACACATGTTTTTAGTCAACAACGGACTGTCAGATCAAATAATATTTCAGTCAGTTTTCACATCAAACTGGAGGGATAATAAATAATAACTATTCAAATAATAAATTCTAAATTTAAGTAAACTAAAGTGCCTAATTTTTAGAAAAAATGTAATAAAAAGTGTAGCTTGAAGTGATGAAGTGTAGTCTTAACCAATTTTATAATAAACACTCAACACATCATAACAAATGAACAGCTGTAATGCCTCCTCTTCTCTTTCATTTCCTCTTACAGAGCTACCACTTTCCTACTTTCTGTTGTTCAGTGAGCTCCAGCTAGCATATTGGAGATCTATGAGATATTCTGGTTTTGAACTGCCCGTGGGAGGAATGTACATGTAAAAATCTGTACATTCTTGATTAAAAGTCATGTGAAATCTCTTTCATCTTTCGTCTCCTCAATTCGGGTGTGTTTCCAAAACGTCTCTGGTGAATCTCGCAGACTCGACTCACAAGCCTCGGTATGCACAGATTTGATTGGCTGAGCAGCGTCACATGAGACGATTGGAGCACATGCGATTGGTCTGTGAGTTTTCTGGTCCTCTAAACCAGTACAGTAAATGCTAGAAAAGCTGCGCGGGTTAAAATAGAAACGCTCCGTCACGAGGTAGTAAGTCTCAATAATAAATGGGCTGTAGGTCGGCGGTCCGGAGAGGACGGCGGCTGGGTCCGGATCCGGACCGCGGTCCGCCTATTAGTGACCTCTGTTGTAAACTGTTTATTCATGAAACAACAGGGAGAGTACAGCACAATGTTTTTCTCTCCCTGGGATCATGTGCTGTGGGTTTGGGAGAGAAAACAATGATTAATACATTGTGCTACAGTCATACTTACAGTGTGCTTTGCAATAATCACTTTGTAGTTGCTGGATTTCCAATTTCCTCAGTGTCTCTTTTTATCTCCATATCTAAATCCAAGTCCTGTTTGTTATTTTGCAGTTCAGACATCTGACAGTTTGTAAAACATATATCAATTAGGACAGCAGGAATTGTTCACCTGTGGGTGTACTTATAGTTACTACATATCCTTTTTATTTAACTTAAGTTTTTAACTTAAGTTTTACGTGGGTCAAGGATTTTAGTCGTCCGACATGGATTTTAAGCTAGATGACCGTAAAAATGCTATAAACGATGCTGACCACAACAAAGCTCCGGCGGCTATGCTATCCGAGATAACTCGCCCCATGAGGACTGCACACTCCTTAAGAAAGCGAACAAAAAGATTGCCGACCTTATGGAAGACATCCGACGACTTTCAGAGGAACTCAAAGAGAAAGATTCCCTGCTGACTGGCTTTATGGATGTGGCTTCAGTACAAGCCAAACAGATTATTTCTCTTAGCGCAACCGCTAACATCCAGGACACCGTGTTATGGGACCCTCTAGCCTTCGCAGGCTTTCCTCCTGCTCGACTCCGAAGCATGAGTGGTGGTCCGTGGCTGCAAGAGAAGCTCGGACGGGGCTGCCTCTCCTCCGCACATCGGCCTCTCCAACCGCTATGCAGTCCTGTCTAACGACCCGCGGCTTTGAGTCTCCCTGATACGGATCTCTTTCGGCAGACAGTGCCTGCCGACACTGTTGCATCTCCTTCACCGGCTACATTTCCCGTGCTGGGCCGCCGGTCGGCCGCTGGGCACTGATCGACAGCCGTCATCCCGGTCAAAAACCTCCGCTTCCCGACGTAGGATCCTGAAGGAGGCTGTGCTCAGACACTCCAGAGGCAGTCTCTACCCTGCACCGTCGGGTAGCCCTTCTCAGGTATGTTACTGCTACTCCAACACGACACTCAGCAGCTCACACACTCCATCCTCAGTCCGCACGTAGTGTTGAAGCAGATTCTGCTCAGTCCTGCTCTAGAACCCCACAACCGGCATCTCCTCGTCCTCTTTTCTCCCCAACCACACTAATAATTGGTGACGCCATAACCAGAAACATCCGTTTATTTAACGCTACCACTCGCCTGCAGGGCTCACCGTGTGTGTTATGTGGATAATTATAATATTTTCTGACAAAGAATGTCTCTTATTAAGATTGACAGACTTCACCCAAACAAACGGGGCTCAGAAATGTTAGCTGCTCACATACAGCATGTGGTGCGGTCCACACATGACTTAAGTGAATGACTAATCATTCATGCAGCACACCTGGACACACCACCGCTCACTGAACAGATCTCTGCCTCACTGCCACAAACAAAGCGCTGTTCCAAAGACTTCTATTCCTGTCATCATCACGCATAGACCAGTAAACCGAAATGTGCACATCACACACAGAAATAATAGTAATTTTATAAGGATTAAGACAACTGCACTAAAATTTAAAATGTCATCAAGTATGCTGTGATGAATTTAACTCCTTTGAAGTTCTCACTCTTAAAGTTGGAGGGCTGCAACCTATCATATTTGTTATAATTTATCGCCCCCCAAAACCGCCTGGAGGATTTTTATCAGAACGTCCTGAATTTTTATCTACTCTGGTTTTAAATTATGACAGAATTGTTCTTTGTGGCGATTTTAATATTCATGTTGATGACCCCACCAATGTTAATGCAACTGACTTTTTAAATATGGCCACTTCTTTTATCTTCAAACAACATGTCAAAGGGCAAACACATAACCGTGGTCATACACTGGACTTGGTTTTTACCCTGGGTGTCAGCATTTCCTCTGTGGAATTAGTGGACATGACCATATCTGACCACAGATGTATTGTTTTTAGCTGCGATTCGCCTGTTACTCATGCCGCCTCACCAAGCTCTGTGTGTTCTCGCATCTTTAATGAACAAAGTGTTTCAAAGTTTCTTTCAGAGCCAAAGCCAACAACTGTCTGATTCCAACACCAACAATCTGGTCGATCACTTCAATCATATCTGCTTGTTGTCACTAAATATTACTGCTCCTCTAAAGGTTAGGCCTACGTCTAAAGCTAGTAAGCAACCCTGGATAAATGACAGCATTCGCAGCCTCAAAAGGGAATGCAGGAAAGCAGAGCGCAGATGGAAAAAATCCAGTCTCCAAGTCCATTACCTCAGTCTGAAGGATTTATTAATTAACTACAATAACATGGTTAAGGATGCAAGAACACACTATTTTCTGAACTCATTACTACACATAAACACAATCCCAGGTTTCTGTTTAAGACTGCGGATCAGCTGGTAAACCCAACCCTCCTTGTGCCTCAGCTGGAAGTAATGATGACTGTGAATTGTTTTTATCTTATTTACCAATAAGGTGGTGTCAATCAGAGCCTCTATTACCCCCGCGGGCCTCTTACTCAGAGGTTCCTCACCAGCAACAAGAGAGTTTTAACCAGTTTTATCACATCGACTTGTCTGAACTTTTAAAAACAGTATCACAAATGAGAGTGTCCTCCAGCTCACTTGATGTAATACATACAAAGTTTTTACTGAAAGTAATAGATTCTGTTGGGCCCCATTTGATCTCTGTTTTCAACAGCTCCCTGTCTACTGGTTGTGTCCCTGATTATTTTAAAACGGCTTGCGTGAACCCACTTTTAAAGAAACCTGGTTTAGATCCCTCCCTCCCACATAATTTTAGACCAATTTCAAAACTGCCTTTTATTGCAAAGATTCTAGAAAGAGTGTCCAAACAGCTGCTCACTTTACTGGAAAATAACAAAATATTTGAAAAGTTTCAATCTGGTTTCAGGAAGTACCACAGCACTGAGACTGCCCTGCTTAAAGTCACCAATGACCTTTTAATGTCTGCTGATGAAGGTATGTGCTCAGTCCTGGTACTCCTGGACCTTAGCGCTACTTTTGACACCATTGATCACAACATCATGTTAGACAGACTGAGGCACTGGGTGGGGATCTCTGGTACTGCCCTAGAATGGTTTTCATCCTACCTGTCAAATAGGAAGTTTTGCGTGTCTGTAAACAACTAAGTCTCTTCGTTCTGTCCAGTTTAATATGGTGTGCCTCATGGGTCGGTCTTAGGACCCATTTTGTTTTCCTTGTATCTGCTTCCCCTTGGACATATTATCCATAAACATGGCATTTCTTTTCATATTTATGCTGATGACACAAAATATACTTGCCTGTCAGATCCACAGACCCTGGAATGCTGAGTTCACTTAACAACTGCCTTTGTGAAGTAAAAAATGGATGTCAAATAATTTCCTCCAGCTGAACTCAGACAAAACAGAAATCCTGGTCATTGGGTCCCAGCAGATGGCAAATCAAATACTGCCATCTGCTGGTTCCCTAGTAAATCACATTAAGCCTGTGGCAAAGAACCTTGGTGTTGGTTTGTTAGTAATTTAAATTTCGAGCAGCACACCACAAAGCTTGTTCAATCATGTTTTTATCAACTTAGAAATATAGCAAAAATTCGATCTATGTTAACTTTTAAGGACACCGAGACCATTTAACACGCCTTCATCTCATCACGCCTGGATTATTGCAACAGCCTTTTCACCTGTTTAACCCAAAAATCTATTGATCCACTCCAGACTGTCCAGAACTCAGCTGCCAGGCTTTTCACCAGAACAAAGAAATATGACCACATTACTCCTATTTTAGCTTCATTACACTGGCTCCTAGTATGTTTTAGAATTGACTTTAAAATTCTATTGATCACTTTTAAAGCTCTTCATGGCTTCTTGCCTTGTTATATTTCTGAACTTTTGGTCCCATACACACCAGCATGTACCTTGAGATCCTCGGGCAGAGGTCTGTTGTCTGTTCCATAGTCTCGACTGAAAACTAAAGGGGACAGAGCGTTTGCTGTCAGGGCCCCGAGGCTCTGGAACAGCCTGCCCGAGGAAATCAGGTCGGCTGAGTCAGTGAACTCTTTTAAGTCTCTTCTTAAAACACACTTTTATAGGAGAGCCTTTCCCGATCTTATTTGACTTTATCTTATCCCTTTTATTTATTCTATTTTACTAATTTATATTTATCTTAAACATGTATTTTAGTCTTTTCAATGTTTTCATGCTTTTATCTTGTATTGTTTTGTATCATTGTCTTTTGGGTATTATTGTCTTTACACTTGTTAAAGCACTTTGTAACTTGTTTTTGAAAAGTGTTCTACAAATAAAGATTATTATTATTATTATTATTATAACATTGGCAGACTGACACCGGCTGTCAGACTGTAGGTATACAGCCTCAGGGTCAAGTTACACATATCATACAGTATTTTCTATGAGCACCACATCACTGACTTTTTGTCTATTATCCATATTGACTAAACAAGTACACCATTTCACACAAAATTGACATACCTCCAGCCTCTCTGCCTAGGCCTACTATATGCATATATAAATATATACATATATACACACACACACTTTCATTTTCATCACTAACAACAACAGCGGAATGTTCTGGGTGTGTATGTATATAACGTTTGTATATAAATAGCTGTATATGTTGCTTGTGGGGAAAAAAATTGGTGCCAGGACTCATTCACATGTTGGCATGTGTATCACACACATGCATGTTTTCTTATTGTGCAAATAAACCTTTGTCAAAGCAGTTTCATTTGTTATTTAACATTTCTTGTTGCATGTTGCATTTACATTTTAACAAATTCAAAAAGACATTCTGACATGTCTCCAGCATCCACAGTGTCAATGACATGGTTGTCAACCTTTTTTTAATGTCCCGTCACCTCCAGGCAGTGATCGGTCAGTTCAAGAAAAGTGACATTGACAATCTACTTTATGCACAGAGCTGCATGAAAGGCATCTGAGCTTCCCTGCTCTGTCTCCGCCAACAGAGATTAGCAGGCAGGCGAGAACTGAAATGGGTTAGCGTCATGTAGCGCCAGAACCAGATATGGAGAGGGCAGCGAAAAGTACTGGCAGCTTGGGAGAAGTGCCAGTATGCAAGAAAACTGTGTACCCGTGAGTACCGGCCCACTTCAAGCACTGACTGTATAGCCTATTGTTTTACCATATTTTAATACACATTTAATTATTTGTTAAGTTCTGTGTGTGTTGCATGAAGGGAGTACAAACTTTTCTTTTGTTACACAACCTTGTGTTTAGGTATGGGTATCGCTACTCGATCCAACTTTAAGGTATCGACCAAAATAGCCCAGTATTGAGTAGTAACGAAACGTCTCCATTCAAACCAGTTCTTCATTCGATACTTCTGGCAACCAGATTGCGGCAAAAAATAACTATTTGTATGATTTTCAGCCAAACACGCAAGCAACACACCATAAGAAAGAAAGGGGCGTGCCTCGTGTAAATCAGGCACCTTTGAAAATGTAATTTGTCTTTTTGTAATAAAGATTTAAGGAGGAAAAAAGATTGTGATTATTCTGACACCACTTGAATGCCCCATCAGTCACCACTCACCCCTCCCTTTCCAAGTGCGCAGGAGAAGCTATGGTGGCCGACACACTTTGTTGGCTCTTGTGCTAAATAATATGTGTGCTCCTCCATTTGTCCAAATTTCTCTTTTTTCTTACTTCTAATTAACCAGTCGACTACTAATACTACTACTAATGTTACTTCTTCTTCTTCTTAGTACTTATTCAACGGAGTGACAAAACGCCCCAGCCCGTGAGGGAGGCGTCTGTCGAAATAACCAGCCGGCGACAAGACCCTCCCAGCACGGGCCCCTGGGACAGGAACCAAGTTTCCTTCCAAAATGATAGGGAACGAAGACACTTGCGCGTAACCCAAACCAGACGGAGAGGATTCCCCTCGGGGAAAAACCCTTGTTCCTTAGCCACCACTGCAGGGGTCTCATGTGCAGCAGTCCAGATGGTATTACGCTGGACGCAGCCGCCAGGAGACCCAACACTCGTTGAAAGTGTTTCATAGTGATGGCGTGGCCTAACTTCACCCCTTTCACGGCAGCCAATATGGTGTCGACACGTGCCGGAGACAATTGTGCCCGCATCGTTGCCGAATCCCATACAACCCCTAGGAACGTAGTTCATTGGGTGGGCGCCAGCACGCTCTTCTTTGCGTTGAGCCTCAGCCCTAAACGCCGCAGATGAGCCAGAACGACATCTCGATGCCGAACCGCCAACTCTCGAGACTGGGCTAGGATGAGCCAGTCGTCGATGAAGTTGAAATCCGGATGCCCCGGAGCCTCAGCGGGGCCAGTGCTGCATCCATACACTTGGTGAATGTGCTAGGGGAAGTGCCAGGCCGAATGGAAGAACCCGATACTGGTAAGCCACACCCCCAAAGGCAAACCTCAGGAACTTCCTGTGAGAAGGACGGATGGAGACCTGGAAATAGGCGTCCTTTAGATCTATCGTGACGAACCAATCCTCAGATTGGATGTGCGTCACGGTGGCGGGGATGATGAGCATCTTTAACCTGAATCTCCTCAGAGACCGGTTAGAACCCGCAGATCCAAAATAGGGCACGCAGCCCTCCGTCCTTCTTGGGGACTATGAAGTACCGGCTGTAGAACCGGCGTCTCTGTCTGGGGGGGTGACACGTTCCACGGCCCCTTTCCTCAGCAGAGTACAAACTTCCTGTCCCAACACCGGACCTTGCTCGGGCGGACCACAGTCCAAACCACCCCCTCTCTTCTGTTGAATTTGGAGGGCGGGTTTTGAACTGTAGTCGATACCCATCTATGGCAGTGCGCAGGACCCGCGGAGAAATGTTCGTCAGGCTCCGCCAAGCGTCTGCAAAGTCTGCCAACGGAACCAGCCCCTCGGGGCTGGTGGTCGGTGTCTCGTGTGATCTTCTGGTGGACCCCTGAAGCCCCAGAACGGCAGGGGTGAGCCGCCGAAGATCCACGGTGAGTGAGTCGGGATGCCGTCCGCCTGCAGACCCTCGGGGCAGGCAGTACGGCGCGGACTCGATGGTGGCAGGTGCGTCCTGAACGTGTAAACAGCGGGATAACATCACCTGTTGCCACGGCGGAGGGGACCTCGGTCGGCCTCCGGGGGGGGTGGGGGGGGGTGCGGTAGGGGAGAAAGACTCCCCTACCCCGGTCTTCCCTGAGCTCCGTCGGGACTGGATGACGGTCCTCAGATCGCATCTCTCAGATGGCTGAGGGTGAGAGCGCCGTCTCGCTGCCCCAGCTCCTCGGGGGGGCCCCCGAGAAGCGACACTCTGCTTCCTCTCCTCTCCGTAGGAGCTCGTAGAGGGAAGAGACCTACGCCTGGCAGCCTCAGCTGCCTTGGGTCCAGACCGGCGAGGGAGGTACTGGCGGAACGCTTCGCACTGCGTCTAACGCTTCGTGGTTCTGCGAAACTCCGCCAGATCGTCCTCGGAGGGACCCCCCCTCTGAACCATCTCCTGTAGCAGGTTGGCTTGGTAGGCTTGAAGCACCGTGGTGTGCAAGCTCGCACCTGCCTGGCCCGCTGCCATGTACGCCTTCCCCACGAGCGTGGATGTGGTGCGACATGGTTTGGATGGTAACGCCGGCTTCTCCAGGGAGGACGCAAGTCGAGGGGAGAGATAGCTCGCAAGCTCATCTTCCACCCGAGGCATCCTCCCATAACCACGGTCCCTAACCCCCATCACATTACTGTAGTTCAGTGATCGGGGTGTGGAAAACCATGTAGAGAAGGGTCTGCCCCATGATTTACTCAGTTCATCATGTACTTTCTTTTCAGGAAAGAATGGCAGAGACCGGCGTGGAGGTGGCGTTTGGTGCTTAAGAAACCTTTCATCAAGCTACCACTAGCCTGTGGCGTCTGCTCCTCCTGTGGCCAGTTGATGTTGAGCTTAGCCACGGCTCTAGTCACCACCTCCAGCAGCACGTCATAGTCGGGCGCGGCCAGATGACGCCGCCCCGACACCCGGAAGTCATCGTCCACTGCGCTGAGCACGTCCGCCTCCTCGGAGTCAGATTGCTGCAGCGTCTCCGGATCCAAACCGCGAGCGGGAGAAGCCGAGAACGGGCTCCCGAACGAGGAAAGGAAGCGTCGGAGCCAGCGGATGAAGGTCGGGAAAAAGCCTCAGCCGTCCTGAAATCCTCCGACAGATCACGCTGTGAACCCATGAGTGAAGCCGCCGGGCCGCCTCAGCGGCCGCAGGGCCCGCACCACGGGGAAAACACATCCGGCCATCCTCGGAAAGAGAGCCATGCTGTACCTCAGTACCCGCACGGAAAGGGCTTCGCAACGGGCGCAGGCAGCCCCCTCGAGAGCTGCCCGTGCGTGCTCCATCCCCAAACATGAGACACACATCTCATGAGAATCTCCATCCGTGATGTACCGAGGGCAAGAAAAAACACACCTTCTGTACATCTGGTTGCCGGACATGCTGGTAGACTTCTTCTTCAGGTAAGACACACTGCTTGTAGGACTGGAGCTTTCTTCAAACAACATACAGAGCGCCTGCTGAATAAAAAAAAGCTAATGATGAGTGTGTACAGGTGTGCTTTATACTCCTCCGGTTATTCCGTCACACCTTACCGTTCTAGCAACAAGCCAATCGGATTGGAGTGATTTCATTCACGTTCAGACCTGCTTCGCCTAGAGGCGTTCCCATAGTGTCGTAACCGACGCAGTTCGAGTTCCCTCGAAGGGGAACTTCCCCAGTTAATGATTTATTTCAAGAGTCTTTTCCGATGAAATGTTTTGTTTAAAAATGCAGATTAGCTTGTTTTGGTTAATTTCAAAGAAATCTACAGATGCTAACAGACAGAGGGTAGTAGGCATAAAACAAACACCATCTAGATGTGCATTTTGGTATAGTATTTAGTATAGTATAGTAGTATTTACCTGACAAGGACAGTAGCTATGTATTGCTTCAGCTGTCAACTTGATGAATGAACCAAAGTGATACAAGAGTATGTGGAGAGTGGCTGGGGTAAACAAAAAAGGGACTCGAAAAAAATGCATGAACATGCAAACTCAGAGGCCCACTTAACAAGCATGTTGCGTAGAAACACATAAAAAGAGTGCTTTACATGCAGCTTTTGAGGTATCGGATGTTCAAGGCAAGCCAAAAAAACGTGAGAGAAACACAGAAACCTGATTAATTAAGATAACTTTATATCTTGCACAGCAGGGGAAGGCTTTCAGGAGTGATGACAAGACTGCGTCAACCTGGAAACCAGATATTCAAGACTTACAGATGAAACCACGGATGTATCTCATTGCAAGTGCAGGTCTCTCTTGTCCTGCTTTATGTGTATCAAATGGAAGTCAAGGAGCGCTTCCTCCAGGTCTGCAATGTGTCAGAAACAACAAGGGTCTCATTTTTAAAACTGTGCGTAGGAGAGACACCTAAAAGTTGC
The DNA here is from genome assembly GCF_014851395.1 of Micropterus salmoides. Taxonomy (NCBI): domain Eukaryota; kingdom Metazoa; phylum Chordata; class Actinopteri; order Centrarchiformes; family Centrarchidae; genus Micropterus; species Micropterus salmoides. The sequence goes on along the minus strand of NW_024041151.1, from coordinate 17,554,088 downwards.
GTACATACAAAACACAAGATATGTGGCGATTTCCCTATATAAATCACAATCAACTTCAAATGTGGCGCATGTGAGTGAGCTCCTTGTCTGCCCCATACGCCCATAGTGAAACGCCCCTCATTAATACTAACACGTATTGACTGCATGAAGATAAGGAAGGTAAATTCTGACAGAATAGCTAAACAAATAAATTTAATGTGACAATGACCTTTTTTTGTGAGGTTGAAGCATGAAAAATGAAGTTGTTTGGTGTGTAAAATGTGCACATACATGCTGTGCTTGTGCACTGGAGGAAAGGGGACCACGGAGCTTAACCCGCTTAATAAGAGATCTGCAGGAAGGGGCACCCCTCCTGAGTAGTGATGGTGGTGGAGGGGGACACACATATGCAAGACGGGTTGACCCAGGTATATAATTAGGATTCCCTCATTTGAAAAGAGAGTAAACCAAATGCATTCAGGTTGTGTTTAAACATTTATTCAGTCTGCACAAACACTCCACTCACTTAACAAGGCTGCCAATGAGTTAAAAGACATATGACTTGTTTTAGTGACACAAGTGGAACACTGGAAGATTTAGGACCTACTTAATAAATAGTGTTATATGTTTTCCATATCGTGTTTTTAGAAGCAAAGCATTTCTCTAGTTTATGTGCATATGCATGGTAATGTTTGGAAGGAAGAGGAGTGCCAGCAGGCGGATGTATTATTACTGTGTGCTGCAGCTCAGTGTGTTTTTCCACCAGTGTTTTTGAGGGAATGTCTGACTAGGTATATGGTAGAAATTTACAAAAAAACTAAAACAAAACTATACCGTCTGTACAGTAGGGCTTACAGACAAAATCATAAAAAATAATACAACATCCATCAACAATTTTTTTTTAAACTAAAACTAAACTAACAATAGATCATCCTGGAAGTTCGACCAGAAATTCAGGGCATGGCATCCAGTCACTTTGTCCCAACAATTGTCTTTTTATCTTGATCATATGGTTTATTGTGGTTGTTGTGAATTCTTCTTTTTCTGGGGTCTCCTGACACTGCGTTGGTAACATGCCAATGTCAGTTCTTCCCTCTGTGTCCTACTCTTGTTTCTTCGATGATGATAACAGTTTTTTAAATCTTGAGTGAAAAAGTGAGTGTATCAGTATTAGCAAATGACATCAGTTTGACATCCCTTGGATGACACAACGTGTCCCTTTCAGCTTCGTAGACGTTGTTCGCAGCACCTGGCCATGGTCCTAAAACGCTGGGGATGTTATGTCCGCAGGTCTGGATGTTGTGGAGTAGTGATGATGTAGGATCAATAAAAAAACGCTCTAAACTTTAAGGACAATAAACTTCAGCATGGTTAAGTACAACAATGTCTTAATATGTCATCATCCATCCCTGTCAAAGTTGATCTATTTTGAGAAAAAGGGTGTTATAGGACCCCTCATGCCTTATATGCAATTGGTCATTAGTTCATTAGTTTATTAGTTTTGTTAAAAAAAAATTAAAAGAGAAAAAACAACCCTGTACAATAAAAACTCCTGAAGTGCATCACAATCTGCTTACAAAATCTGACATCCCTCCATTTGACACATGGTTGAGACTATGAATCAATCCCAGGAGACATCTTAAGGAAAACATGGGGGAGAAGGGAGCTACCTTTGTCAGCAGCATCAGCTTTGCATTTCCCTTTTACACTGGGTTGTTAGAACCTGTATGTGCCTGACCTTTGCATACAGCAACAGAAGGCAGGTAAAACAGGAACGCAGACAATGGGTTAATGATAAGATCTTTGTGATATACCTGGAAAGGAAATTTTTTTTGCTGCCTGTGCCAACACTGTCTACAAAATAAAAATAGAATCAAAGTTACAGCTAGAGAGGTGTGTCTGTAGCCAACATTTTTTCTGAACAGCTGCTACTATTTCCTTACCTGTACTGGAAAAACATTTGGAGTAGTAACATATTAGTAACTATTTGGCCTCATAGGATTAAAAACATTACATTCAGACACAACAAGATTCCAAAAAATTAGTTGTAATCAGAGAGTTTTAGACAAGCTAGACAAATCTCGCTTCAAGTCATAAAAATCAAAAAAGTCAGTCATAGCGTCAGTCAGTTAAAAACCGTGTTTGCCTTTTAAGTAAAATCAGAAAGTATTTATTTTCATTCCAGAACTGTTTTCAGGAGTGGTTATTATTTTAGTAATATCAAGGTTTAGAGTGACTCCTAATACACCATATACCAATTCGCTGCATTACAACTAACAGTATTAATAACTACAAAGTAGTTTGGGGAATCAAGAACTCAGACCGCTCTACATAGGGAGAGTAGACTGGTTACATATATAACCTTTTTATTTAGATTTTATTCAGAATGAGATATTTAAGTACAGAGAGAGAGGAAAACAGCCATACATACTACCTACTTAATAAATAGTGTTATATGTTTTCCATATCGTGTTTTTAGAAGCAAAGCATTTCTCTAGTTTATGTGCATATGCATGGTAATGTTTGGAAGGAAGAGGAGTGCCAGCAGGCGGATGTATTATTACTGTGTGCTGCAGCTCAGTGTGTTTTTCCACCAGTGTTTTTGAGGGAATGTCTGACTAGGTATATGGTAGAAATTTACAAAAAAACTAAAACAAAACTATACCGTCTGTACAGTAGGGCTTACAGACAAAATCATAAAAAATAATACAACATCCATCAACAATTTTTTTTTAAACTAAAACTAAACTAACAATAGATCATCCTGGAAGTTCGACCAGAAATTCAGGGCATGGCATCCAGTCACTTTGTCCCAACAATTGTCTTTTATCTTGATCATATGGTTTATTGTGGTTGTTGTGAATTCTTCTTTTTCTGGGGTCTCCTGAGTCTCCTGACATCAGCACCAAAGGTCTTATGCATTGCTATTGGCAAGAGTAGGAAGCTGTAGGAAGCACTTTTTTTGAGTAGTCTGTCTGCACGGCAGCAAATAATGTCACAATATCGCAATATTTTGTCGACTATTTTATTGGTTTGTCTTTCAATTGTCAGAAAAATAAATGCCACTCACAATTTCCCCGGGCCTATGATGATGTCTTCAAAATGCTTGTTTGGCCATTTGTACTGTATCACACAACTTTCTACAGTTAAGTCTTACAAAATCTGATGTCATTGTACTCAGTCCCCCAGCTAATAGAAGTCAAATCAAGGCAAACCGAGGTGAACTAGCAACTTGTGCTAAGCACTTGGCCAAAAATATTGGGGTTGTTTTGACCAGGACTTGTGTTTTTGAAACCCATGTAAAGACAGTTGTTCAGTTATGTTTTTGTTATTTAAGAAATAGAGCCACGGTTAAGTCCATGCTTTTATCTCCTCCCACCTCGACTATTGTAACTCCTTATATACCTGTCTCAGTCAGAAATCAATTCATCGCCTACAATTAGTCCAAAATGCTGCAGCTCACCTTTTACAGTGTACCCACAGAGTCTTAAAAGTATTAAAAAAGAACTTAATATTTCCAAAATAAGGCCTTAAAAGTACTGAATTGAGTTAACAAAGTCTTGAATTTTATTTACAAAGGGTTTAAAGTTTTTGGGTCCTTTCGTAGGATTAAATCAATTTTGTAAAGTCATTTTAACAATCAAATGTATTAAATGTTTTTTTTGTTTGTAATGCTTTTTAAACACAGTCTAAGGTGTAATGTTACAATTGACTACTTGCATATAAGCTGACTTCCTGTCAGCTCTGCAGTACCTTTAACTTCACAGGTGATCTCCCACAAAAAGATATGTGATGCGATGACAAAGTAAACAGCAGATATCTCCCTTTTACTCAAGTTTGGTCCCGGATTCCCTCAAATACAGCTAGTGCACAAAATAAGACTTTAAAATAATTTAGCAGCAATTATTTTCTTTTAAAGTTGAAAGCCTCCATTACATTTATATGACACGTTGTACCCAAAGTGATTTACAACTACAGTAAATGTCAGAGGTCGCACACCTCTAGAGCAACTAGGGGTTAAGTGTCTTGGTCAGGGACACATTGGTGGATGTGTCACAGGGGGAATTTAACCTGGCTCTCACAGCAAAGGCATGTGTCTTATTTACTGCTCCATCACCACCCCACTCCAGTTATACAAGTCAAGGCTTTGGAATCCTCAACATGAGGAAGGGTGAGTGATCGTCTGAAGTCTGAGAAGTGTCTGTAAAAAGGGAACAGGTGTTTCCTACTAAAGATGTGTGACTCGGGTGGGGTGGACAGGTTGGAGCTGTGTCTCGTTCAGGGCACCCATGTATATCAATATCCAATCTCTTTGAGCTCTCTGAAGCAACATGTGAATGTGACCTAATGTTGGACATAATCCTGTATATGATATTAATACGTATTAAAATACATAAGTTGACAACATCCTTATGCACAAAAGCAGTGCCACAATTACAAGATGTGGCTAACAGTATATCCTGGTCTAAATGTCTGAAAGTGACAGCAGGGCCCTTTAATAGTGTTGGAGGAAGGACTGGTGGGCTGCTTTGTCCTGCCAGTCCAGCAATAATTTGAAGAGAGAGCGAAGGTAGGTGACTGGCGTCAGCCTTGCTACTATCATCAGTCCTCAAACCCTACACAGGCTCAGATTGGTCTGGGGGAACGGAGTGACTCAGTTTCACTTTTATTTTACTTTACACAATGCAGAGCACTGCTTGTACCTGTTGGTTCATTAAACAGAATTAAGCCCAAGATAGGCAGTAAAAGATTTGAAAGCCCCAGAGCTAGAGGAGATTTTTTACTCACAATAATGCTCACCAGGTTTCACACATAAGTAGGCCTACATAACTAATGAGAAATGTTGAGAAAATTTTTAAATGTAATTACCTAACATAATACAATATATTAAATGTCTTCAAATTGCATAGGAAAATAAAAAGTATACTACTCCGCAGGTTTGTTTTGGAAGTGTTTTTACACAGAAGAGGTAACGGTAGATTGTGGAAGCTGAGAGAGTTTTTAACAGTAATAGTGCCAATAAAAGAGTAGTTGGAAGGCAGGTGAAGTTCTCCATGCCCTAAGGCTTTAAATTCACACAAACACAAGTCAGAACCTCTGGGCGTCTCTGCATGGGGTAGAGTGACCTCTGCTGGTTGAGCTTCCACATAGCAAGTAAAAATAAATGTATAACTAAAATGCAAATTAAATATGGACTAATAATAAGTAGAATATATAATTGCTATCCGAAGCATCATTTCACACTGGTTCACATTATCTTAACCTTAAGTTATCATATGTTAGGCAACATGACCAGATGAACTTAACACCTTTTATGCTCGCTTTGATCTCCTCAACAAAAAACAATTTTAAAGTTTACATCACCTCCAGAGGACTGGCCACTGTCAATATCCACAGCTGATGTGAGAAGAGTCCTGCTTAGAGTGAATATGAAGAAGCTGCTGGGTCTGATAATATCCCTGTCTGTGTACTAAAAACTTGTGCCAAATGGTTCTCGTAGGGTCCAGCAAGCCTGGACCCCTACTTAGGCCCAAAGTACCAATACAACAATTTTAAAGTTCTCCATTACAAATAAAAGTCTTCCATGGCAAATGGTACTTGGTAAGTACAAAAGTGTTTGCAAAATGTAGTCAAAGAAGGAAATGGCAGTAAAAGTACAAGTTTGTCCCATCATCAGATTATTATAACATGGATTTTACAGTTGTAGCTGGTGGAGGTTGAGCTAGTTTGACCTAGTTTACATACAGTTAGTTTGTTTAGTGCTGTGAGGCCCAAGAATTAAGATACACAAATCTGTTTATGTCCAATCTTTGATTTTCAGTGAAACATTGTATCATTTTAACAGTTATTGTAATGAAACCATGCAAGAAGTTTGATGGAAAGTCTGGTGGAGAAGTTAACAACTTTCCTACACGTGACATATGTATAATATGTAACAGATGTTATATATGACGTCTGTTAAGTGTCACTTAATTGAAAGTGTTTTTTTTAGAAAGAAAAGTAGCACAATCTGCTCCCAAAGGGGATGGAATTGTACTGTGCTGTACATAACTAGGTTGCAAGTAAAGCATAAAAATCAAATACCAAATTAAATGAACAATAAATTCATCTGTATCAATACCCTCATTACCATGGCTCCTGACAATGGGTGTGATATATTAGGCAGCAAGTGAATATTCTCAAAGCTGATGTGTTAGAAGCAGGAAAAACGGGCAAGCATACAGATTTGAGCAACTTTGACAATGGCCAAATAGTGATCGCAGTCCTTAAGGGGTGTTCCCAGTCTGCAGTGGTCAGTACCTATCAAATCTAATCCAAGGAAGTAAAAGAGGTGAACAGGCGACAGAGTCATGGGTGGCCAAGGTTCAATGATGCACATGGGGAGCAAAGGCTGGCACATGTGGTCAGATCCAACAGAAGAGCTACTGTAGGTCAAATGGCTGAAAATGTTTATGCCAGTTCTAGTAGAAAATCCCTCATGATGTGTTGCATATAGTTTTGTGTAGCTCCAGACCAGTCAGTGTGCCGATGCTGACCCCTGTCTACTGCTAAAAGCGCCTACAATGGGCATGTGAGTATTAGAACTGGACCATGGAGCAATGGAAGAAGGTGGCCTGGTCTGATGAATCACGTGTGTGTTGCTTACCTGGGGAACACATGGCACTGGGCACCAGGATGCACTATGGGAAGAAGGTAAGCTGGTGGAGGCAGTGTGATGCTTTGGGCAACATTCTGCTGGGAAACCTTGGGTCCTGCCATTCATGTGGATCGGGAGCGGAGCTAGACTCTCAGCACAGTGGGGGCGGAGCTTCCTCACCTGCTACAAAGTCATTTATACCAAGTTAGAAAGTCCACTGAGTCCGTCTTCGTCGTGGCTGCCGAAGTTGATCTCGGCCACTCTAGTCAATGCTTGTGCTCACACCAGGGGCGAGTTCAACGCCTACAAAACGTAGCAAAACGTTTTGAGATTGAACTCGCCCCATAAGTGTATCTCTCCGTTCCTCTCTGGAGAGAGTACACAGCCATTTTCAAAGTAAAATACCCAGTGCAGACCCCCGATCATATATTAACAGTAAACACAGTTTAAACTGACAGAAAAGAAACATTTTAACTATGTAGCCTACTGAATCATAGTAGAAGGTAAAAAAGCAAGCATTTATCACTAAATCAACAAAATCTAAGATATGTCATCAAAATCAGGCAAGCAAAACGCTCTTATTCTGAAATGCTCCCTGTGGGCTCTAAAGATCTTATATACAGACTATGATCAGAACGAAAGCGGGTCATATAGAGCTGTGACGAAGGTAGTTGAAGCACAAAAAGGACATATTAAAAACAAGTCATTAACATGGGCACGCTCTGCTGCTGAAACACTAGGCTTCCAGTGGAAGTTGAGGACAGAACTAAACTGTATATGATGTGCACAGCCGCCTGTGTGAGTCCAGGGTGATATATTGCATCAAACAATGTGTGTGACAAATCCTTGTTCCCATCTAACTCAGACAGCTAAGGGTTGAGAGTTTATAGAGACATGGGGACTTATAAGTTGAAAAGACACAAAAAAGTGGATGTTGCATAATATGGGACCTTTAAGAAGCTATACAGCAATGCATTGCATTTTTTATCTCACTACATATTATATTTTATTATTAGGTCTACTGGCACTCTGAGTGCTCTTCTGATGGAAATAAAAGGCCAAATGATTAGCCAGACAATGACATCGTCTCATCAAATACAATACAGCTGTAAGACTTCGAGTATTTTAGAATCACTGCAGGAAAAAGTAGGCTTCACATCCTATACAAAGATATATTTACATTAGGCTACTTAAGACAAGACAGACGGTAAACACTTGCATAGCATACTTTTGTCTTTTCAAATATTTGTTCTTCATTGTAGCCTATGTTTTTTCCTCTGTCAGGTGACTGTTAACGTATTGTTGCATGAGAGTATGTGTTGAGACATGTCTTTTTTATTATTATTTTTGCGAAGCTGCAGAATGGATAGAGCGCAAAACAAATTTCCCCTCCAGGACAATTAAGTATATCTTAACTTATTGTATCTGGTCTGTACTTGTTACTTTCTTACAATAATAATAATAATAATAATGATAAAGAAAGACTAGGGCAGCACTCAGGTTTGACTTTTTAATATATCCACACTCACATGCCAACACAGGGAGTCACAAGCTTTCCAGGCACAGACACTCATGTAGGATTCTAAGAAATGAAAACCAAAGAAACAACACAATTTATTATCACCTCATTAGAAACAAGCAAATTAAATGTTTTAATTTATCCTGGGATTGAAGGTATCAAGGAAGTGTATCCAATACGCCTCCCTTTGGAGAAGGATTCTGTCCCTATTACAATATAACTATTAATTTTCAACATTTCCTTCTCACTGTTAGTTCTTGATTTTGTTTAGAAATCAAGATGCAAATTCAAAAACTTAACATTTTAAAAGTTTTTTTATTTTCAATACTGAAAAAAATTGGGGCTGTCTAGGTTTTAAAATATGTCTGAACTGTTTTAGTTATCTTATGCTGTTGGTGTTGTCGCAGAAGAGAATAGAGCTGCTGGACATTGCGAAGAACAACTTTGACCGCCATCCAGGATTCATTGTGGGGCAGATGTTGTAGGACAGGACTGAAGTTTAGTCAGCTACACCCTAGGTGGTGCTGTGACATAAACGTTGTTGCCAGGGCAGTTTAGGACGGTGAAGAAGAAACACTGTTGTTCGTTGTAACGCCAAATAGCTGTAATGGTTGTATAGCTGCTCAGTCCTACCGCCAGAAGAAAAATAAAGCTACTCCATGTGCATACGGAAGTCTCCTGTGCGTTACTACGTAAATGGTGACGAGGATAAAGTTGCAGTGGCGGCCTCGAGGGACGAAGCGTGAGCAGTAGGATCACCCGTGGAGCTACTGCGCTCACAGCCACGAACCGGACAGTTGTGCAGCTAGCTTACGGGAAGAACATGGCAGCGGCAATGGTAGGAAGCACAGCTCCCTTTGACAGCCAAACCCAAAGTTGGGAGGAATACTCTCCATTTTTTTGAAGCTAATGAAATCACGGAAGCCGGTTGGCAGAAAGCAATTTTGCTCAGTGCAGTGGGCAGTCAGACTTACAGTCTTATGAGGAACCTCGTTAGCCCCGCGAAGCCGGGTGACAAGACATTTGATGAGCTTGTTCAGTTATTGAAGAACCATTTTAATCCCAAACCCAGTGAAATTGTGCAGCGCTTCAAGTTCAATTTGAGGAACAGAAAGCTGGGAGAAACGGTCATGGAATATGTCGCGGTGCTGAGGAAGTTGGCACAGGATTGCAACTACGGAGACAAGTTGTCAGAAATGCTCCGCGACAGATTGGTTTGTGGGATTGGAGATGACCGTATCCAGCAGAGGTTGTTGTCACAACCGGATTTGACTTTTGACAAGGCATTGAAGCTGGCCCAGGCTATTGAGACAGCCAGCAAGGATGTGAAAGACTTACAGTCACCAGAGCCGGCATCCTCACATGCGAGGGCACCTCAAGCTGTGTACAAGATGACTGCAAGGCAAGGCCCCAGTAAGCAGCGGCAACAGCAAAAGGCTTGCTACCGGTGTGGAAGTGAACAGCACAGGCCGGTGGACTGTCGGTACATTAAAGAATCCTGTCACAAGTGTGGTAAGACTGGCCATATACAGAGAGTGTGCAGATTCAAGGGCTCAGCGAGTGGCTCAAATACTAAAGGCAACGGAGGACAACAATCAACTAAGCATGTGAAAACTCAGGGAGCGAATTATGTGAGCCATGGTGAGGAGGGACAAAATGACACCGACACGGATGAAGTCATGTTCACACTGTACAAGGTGGAGGAGATAGATATACAGGCCGAAGAGCCTTTCATAGAGACACTGACAGTGGATGAGACTGAAATGCAGTTTGAAAGAGACTCGGGTTGTGGTGTAACAGTAATGAACCACTCCGTGTTCAAACAATTAAGGCAGGAAGAGGAACCAGCCCTACAACCCTGCAGTGAGACTCCGAACATACACAGGACAGAGAATAAAAGTCTTGGGAGCAGCGATGGTCAAAGTGCAACACAAAAACTCTGAAAAGATGCTACCTGTGGTAGTAGTGGAAGGAACAGGCCCTAGTCTGGTTGGCAGGAACTGGATTAGGAGGTTAGGCTTAGAGTGGAAACTGGAACCCCAAATCAACCAATTAAGGGAAGAGACCTTGGAGGAGGTACTTGGGGAGTATGTGGAGGTCTTTAAGGAAGAGCTGGGGAAATTCAAAGGGCCACCAGCAAAAATATATGTGGACAAGGATGCCCGCCCCAAGTTTTTTAAGGCCAGACCTGTTCCATATGCCATGAGAGGAAGGGTGGAGGCTGAACTGGACCGTCTCATAGCCCAGGACATAATCGAACCAGTGAAATATGCTGAGTGGGCAGCACCTGTGGTTCCGGTGCTCAAACCAGATGGCACAGCAAGGCTGTGTGGAGACTACAAACTGACAGTAAATCAGGTATCAAAACTAGAGCATTATCCAATTCCCAGAATTGAGGACCTGTTTGCCAGGCTGTCAGGTGGACAGAAATTCACTAAACTAGATCTGAGTCACGCATACCACCAAATCCCATTGGATGAGGAAGCAAAAAGGTATGTGACCATTAACACACACAAGGGCTTGTTTACATACAAAGTGTTTTTGGAGTGTCATCTAGCCCAGCTATTTTTCAGCGAACCATGGAGGGATTGCTGCAGGGCATTCCTGGCGTGGCCATTTTCTTGGATGACATCTTGCTGACAGGAAAAGATGACCAAGAGCACCTGCAGACTCTTTCCACAGTGCTAAAGCGGCTACAGGATGCCGGTCTCAGGCTCAAGAGGACCAAGTGCTCGTTCATGGTTGAGGAAGTGATGTTCCTGGGACACAAAGTGGATGCAACAGGACTGCACCCAGTCAATGAGAAGGTACAAGCAATTCAAGAGGCACCCACACCTTCAAATGTGTCAGAGTTAAAGGCATACTTAGGGCTTTTGAACTATTACAACAAGTTCCTGAAAAATCTGTCAACGGTACTGGCTCCACTGCACAAACTACTGAAGAAAGAGACAAAGTGGCAGTGGGGAGAGGCACAGCAGGCATCATTTGAAAAGTCAAAAGAAATGATGCAGTCAGCTGAGGTACTGGTGCATTATGACCCAGAGAAGGACATTGTGTTGTCATGTGATGCTTCACCCTATGGAATAGGAGCCTTGCTGTCACATCGCATGTCGGATGGAACTGAAAGACCCATTGGATTTACATCACGGACCCTCAATGCTGCAGAGAAGAACTACTCTCAACTGGATAAGGAAGGGCTGGCAGTGTTGTTTGGAATAAAACGCTTCCACAAGTACATTTATGGACGGAAGTTCACTATAGTGACAGATCACAAACCATTGTTGTCACTTTTTAGTGAGATGAAGGTAGTACCACAAATGGCATCACCCAGGATCCAACGATGGGCTGTAACCTTGAGAGCTTATGAATATACAATCGTGTACAAAGAAGGGAAGTACCACAACAATGCTGATGCCTTGAGCCGCTTGCCGTTACCAGAGAAACCTGTCCTGGAGAGGACAGAAGAGAGGGTTCTCATGCTGGAGAGCGCCGACATTACACTGGTAACTGCTGAGCAAGTGAAGACATGGACAGACAAGGATCCAGTACTCTCACGAGTGCGGGAAAAATGCTCCTGCACCTGCTCCATTACACCCCTGGGACTGGCCTGACAAGCCATGGAGTCGTCTTCATGTAGATTATGCTGGACCATTTATGGGGAAGATGTTCTTTGTGCTGATTGATGCTCATTCAAAATGGATGGATGTGTATCCAGTAAACTCTGCTACTTCAGCCACCACCATCGAGTGTTTACGTACCAGTTTCAGTAACCAAGGACTGCCTGAGTTGTTGGTGTCTGATAATGGCACATGTTTTGTCAGCACAGAGTTTAAAGACTTTCTGAGTAAAAATGGTATTTGTCATGTGACCTCTGCACCTTACCATGCCTACAGTAATGGATTAGCAGAGAGAGGGGTCCAGATATTTAAAAGAATGATGAAAAAGTGCCCAGAAGGCACACTAACAGCCAAGGTAGCCAGAGTGTTGTTTAGTTACAGAGTAACTCCTCACACTACAACAGGCCTGTCACCCGCAGAGCTGCTGCAGGGAAGGAAACTACGTTGCACACTGGACTTAATTCACCCAGACCTCAGCCTCAAGGTACAAGGAAAACAAGAAAGACAAATAAGAGATCATGACAGGAAGGCAAGGGGACGCTGGTTCAAACCAGGTGACTCAGTACTGACCCAAAACTTCAGTCTTGGACCCAAGTGGATTCCAGGAATCATAGAGTCAGTGACAGGTCCCGTATCCTACAAAGTGCTGTCGTCCAGAGACATGTGGACCAGATTCATACCCAGCATCAGAGACTAGAGCTAAGCAGTGCGGGACATCAAGCTGAGTCAACTAAGCAAAGCTCAGCTGCCATCCTGGAAGAGAAATGGCTGGATGTGGGAGAGACGGTGCTTGTCAGTGAGAAGTCGGAGAAGCCAGCAGCTACAGAAGCTGCAGGACAATCAGAGACAGACAAAGGGACCGTGGCACTGGAAAGTCCAGTGAGGAGACAGTCAAAAAGGGAAACCAAGTTGCCTGGTTACCTTAAGGATTTTCAGTTAACTAAGTAGGGACTTAATAAAGGGGGCACTTGAAAAATAAATAAATAAATAAAATAACCAAACAAAACCAACGAAGTAAATAAGCAGGTGTAAGTTGATATGTGCATACGGAAGTCTCCTGTGAGTTACTACACAGAGATGCTAACAAGTCTCTGAGCTAGAGTCCAAGTCAAGTCTCAAGTCTCGTGTTTATAATCATAGCTGCATAGCTATAAGGAATTCTGTAACTGTAACTTGTTTTTTGCTTACAGAGCACAACCATGTAATGTGCACTGCATCTACAACTACATTTATCAACTACCACTACTTTGGCAAGCAAACAAAATGCTCATTCATCTTCCTAGTCGGAGTTAACCTCCGGTAGGTCGTAGCTAGACCAAGAAGCAAGCTAGGTAACGCAGGAAGGGAAATAACAGCAAGCTCATTGGACGTTTCCGATAAATGAACATTGTTCGCTAGACCCGTATCTCAAGTCCGAGTTCTTTTGATGACTTTGGTCAGGCTGCACCATGAAATCAATCAGTTCTGGTAATTTATTTAATTGGTTTAAATGTCATGTGCAGATGATATGATGTTATATGTGCTAATGTTCTGCTTCTACTGACTCTCTACAGGATGAAGGCATGGAACAGTACTTCCCCTTCCTGAGACTGACTCGGTGCAGTTACAGAGAAACCCAGCCTAGTCACCTCTGGGCAGGGGCTGTCTTTGTCCCATGGCGTAATCTAAATATTTTATAGAATGGCGTTTTGACTGTTGTGGGACCCAACAGTTTGACCAACAAAGAAGGAAAAACTGAATAATGTGTTTTTTTACCGAAACACTGTGTGTTGGTCCACCAGTCACACGCGTTTAGGGTCCTTTAGTCTCATCTGCACACAATGTAAAAGGTGGACTGGCATGGAAGAACAACAGAGCCACAGACATAAAATAAGGAATGCTGGTTAGAATTTGTGTCCGACTTTCACTGGCGCTAAAAAACGTCACCATGGGAGCATTCGAGATTACCACAGCTGACTTTCGACGACTTGTGCTGCAGGCGACTGCATGGGCGGGGTATAAAAACAGAGCCGTCAAGTCCGACACATTCTACCTGCGTGAGCTTACTGTGAACTATTCATACTAAGAAGTCTGATTTGCTGGATCTCTTTAAACCCTTTAAATAAATTGCACTGTTACTTGCGTTCATCGGCTATGCTTTTGGCTATTTACTTTGTATCATAAATCTGATTTACATAATTCCATGTTAAGATCATACTGCAGATTATTTTCAACCTTACATTATAGGCTACAGCGCTTAATAATAGGTTAAGATGGTGTTTGTTTGTAGGCAGTGTAGATACTATACTGCAGGGGTTGGCAAATAAGTTTTCTATCGGAGCAATTTTTTCAACTATTAGATGGTGGGTGAAAATATAGGCCTTCCATCTACATGGTGTTCAGTTAGCTCAGTTGGTAAAGTGTAGGACTCAGACCTCCTGTTTTTCAGCTCACATTATGCGATGTGCTGCAGTGTGTTTTGGTGTTCGAACCGCATCCATCAACCTATGCTTTTTAATTTCCCCAGTATCTCCAGGCAGAGGACATTTAGGGGAAGCACATTTTCTGACGGCTCTATCAAAAGTGTGTCAAGCAAGCAACAGACTCTTTTGATGCTGTTCAGAATCTTTCAAAGTAAAAGCTTAGTACAGCATTACAGTAAACAAGCTTCTCACTCTTTTATTTTGGAGGCAAAACCACTAAAGAGGAAGTGGTTATGTGAGTAACTGTTGCTGTCATGACTGAGATCAATTTGTGCACCAATATCAGTAGTATTTTTATTTTTTAAGTATTTTTAAATTTTTATTTTTTTATCAAAGCACCATAATCTGGCTATGGGCCAGATATTATTGTTGGCGGGGATATATAATCACAGAGAGAATTAATGTGTTTCCCTTGTCAATGTTTGTATAAACTTTATTTAATGTGTGGTTTATAATGGACTGTAGTGCAAAAACAGTGACAATGTTTCACACTCTTGGCTTACATTTTCCATGTGATCTGTCAGTGGCCAAGTCACAACAACATAAGGTTTTACTGAATAATTAAGTAAATATAATTTCTTAATAAATATACCTAAATAAACTGACTGGCCACTCAGAAGAGACACCTTTTCTACTGTGTCAGCCACCATAGCTGTCCTACACTCTTTGAAAGGTTAGGGGCCAGTGGTAGACTGGACAGATGGTTGCAATTCGCAACCCTCACCGCTAGATGGCACTAAATCTTACACACTGAACCTTTAAATACATCTCAGTCACTTTACTCAGGTAGGAACCTTCCTAGGCAAAAAAGACTGCAGCCCCAGTTTAAAAAAATATATTTTTTATTAAAATAGGGGACTGTTGCTGTGTTACAAACTGCTTGGAAATTTCCAAGTTGAAATTTCTGACTTCTGACCTCAAAGCATTCCAGGTGCATGGCAATGCATAAAGCCGAAAGTAAACGAAAAGCCTAGCTGACCATGACAAACATGACCATGATTTTTATTCTTTCTCATGTGTAGCCCTACACACAATTGATCCCGCAGCAGGTACGCGGGAAAACATTTTCACTTAGGGATGCTGCACAGTAGAAATGCACGCATGACACAATTTTGTGTGGGCACGCACTTACACACTTTCCTTCAACACAGAGTGGTTTCAGGCATGGTCATATCCTAAAGCTCCATTAGTGTGTCTAAGCTAAAAGATGAATTCTGTTTAGTTTTGTCTGTCTATCCTGTCAAGTTTATAACTACAGTTAAAGCCGTTAAAGAAAACACTCATACATCAACACAATAAAGAAATCACCTAGAAAGTTAAAAGGACCGGTAGAAGTGGGATACAACTGAGAAAATAATTTGTTGTGTTGGGGGCCTGTGGATGATTTGTGAGTTCATGATTATTGAGATATTGTAAGAGCCGATCCGCGCATCACACCAATGTAGCTCCTATAGTAATCGTGACAAAACAGTGCAAACAGTGACTGATGTCAAATTATTAGGCTGTAATATCAATCAGAGCATCCTCTGAATTCAGCACTAACCTGCTGTATTTTATGTTGTCATAATGTAACAATAGTGCCCGTTATGTAGTCTGCGCATGTAATATCACAGTGGGGGACTGAACCCAGGTCTCTCACACCAAAGGGAGGCATCTTATCCGTGCACCATCACCAACCTTTAAATATACGTTGGTGGTAGTTGGTAATCCTCAAAAGTCAGTAAATGTTTAGCCTATACTTCCTAATGTTTTCACCAAGCAGGAAACTCTGAGGCTGCGGTCGAAAAGTCACACAAATCCTAATCTCCTTTCCTAATCTCCTTTCCTTGACCTCGATGGAAAACGTCATGAGGTCACGATGTGAAGGGGAATCCATAAGGACTTAGGAAAAGA
This sequence comes from Micropterus salmoides, assembly GCF_014851395.1. NCBI lineage: Eukaryota > Metazoa > Chordata > Actinopteri > Centrarchiformes > Centrarchidae > Micropterus > Micropterus salmoides. Next base: position 17,537,981 of record NW_024041151.1, on the reverse strand, counting down.
GGACCGTGGGGCTCAGAGAATCCGACTGCTCTTTTCTAGGCGACGTAATTATGCCACGGCGGATGTTACTGACGTGACTTGCCATGATAAAACTACAATACTCTGAAGATGGACTACAAAAAGCGCATCTTTGACACTGCGCCCCATGTTGTTGTAATGTCGGTACTGCAGCTTCATACTATTGAGCATGTCGGCCGTGAGGCAGCTGTAGGGTTAACCGGTCGACATGCATATAATCAATAACATAGGTTCAGGCACACACTCGGTGGTGGTTGTGGTAAGGGTAATTGGCTTCGGGGGGCTGTAGAGAGTAACATAGCTAGCTAGCCAGTCTCTCAAAGTAAACAAGGGTCCTGGAATTGGAGTTCCGGTCCTGAAACTGCAGCCTCCAGTACTGCAGCTACATGCTACTCACATTTTAACAAAACGCTCATCATGGGAATTCTGAGGGAGGGGCGTAGGCTGCATGTGCTCAGCGGTTTATTTACAGCGTCACTGGAAGCCTCTCCGAAGCACTTCAGCAGCGCAGCGTGTAGCCTGCCCCACATTAATGACTTGTTTTAAATTGTCCTTCTTGTGCTTCTCCTACATTCTTCGAAGCTCTCTGTGGATCGCTTTCGTTTCTCGTCTTGATGGGTGCATCTAGCATCTACCACAAGGAGCATTTCAGAATAAAAGTGTTTTACCTGCCGGACATTGCCGACATGTTTAGATTTTGTTGATTTTGTGATTAGTGCTTGCTTTTTGTGCTTCTACTATGATTAAGTAGGCTACGTAGTAAAAATGTTTTTGTCTGATTTAACTGTATTTATTGTTGATATACGATCGGAAGTCTGTAACGGGTATTTTATTTTGAAAATTGACTTCCAGCACGGTACATCTGCTCTGTGCTGCTTGACGCTGGGACGCTTCCTGGATGCACTCAGTCTGTGGACGCACTACAGCGCTTCTGGTGTGAGCACAAAAATTTAGTATAATGGCTGCTCCGGCAGCAGCAAAGCAGACAGACTCTGTGGACTTTCGGAGTGAGTTTGGGGTCATGTAAACTTGGTTAATATGTCTTTGTAGCAGGTGGGCCCACGATGAAGCTCCGCCCCCACTGTGCTGACAGTCTAGCTCCGCCCCCGCACCTACTGTAGATGTTATCCAGCTTGATCTTTGTTTTTATGAAGGCGAGGGTGTCAGCATCTGTGACTGAAGTAAAATTAATTTGCTAAAGGCTGCAGTACATAACATGAGGCTACACGCTGCAACATTATCCTACTTTGATAATGTTACAAGACTAGTAACAGCTCGCATGGGTCACAGTTATTGTTGACAGTTTAAGATATATGCATATTAGCAGGTTATGGCATAAGAGAGAAAAGGCATAAAAGCCGATGGTAACTTACATGGTGCTCAACCTCCTTTATCCGTCATGGTTGGTGATTTTTTACAACACTTAATGGCTTATTTCAACAACCCGAAACATAAAATGGTGTTAGATGATGATGATGATATTAAGCGTTGGATGGCATTCAACTTTCTCCAACTAAATGAAAACAAGACAGAAGTAATATTATTTGGTTCCCCTAACTCAATTGAGGAAAAAAAATCTGGGCTCCCTGTCCGTTAATGTACAACCCTTTGCTAGGAACTTAGGGGTTATCTTTGATTCCGCATTAAAATTCGACAAACATATAAACTCTGTTGTTAAAGGTAGCTTTTTTCATTTAAGGACCACAGCAAAATTTAAATCCATTCTCTCTGTAAAGGACCTTGAAACTGTCTTGAATGCTCTTATATCATCTCAAATTGATTACTGCAATTCCTCTGGAATCTGTCACTCATCTCTATCACGCTTGCAGCTTGTTCAAAAAACTAAAAAATTGATGAAAACTAGCCCCATCTTATATTTCAGAACTCCTAATGTTTCATCACTCCTCCAGACCCTTCAGATCATCAAACGAATCCCTCCTAGCCATCCCACAGTCTCGTATGAAAACAAAGGGTGACCGTGCCTTTTCAGTGGTGGCCCCGAGACTGTGGAATAGTTTACCCCTAAATATTAGATCATCCCCCACTATCCACACTTTTAGGTCTCGACTTAAAACACGTTTTTATTCTTTGGCGTTTGAGTCTGTTTAGGGGCACCTGCGCTTGTGTCTGTATTTGTATCTAACTGTTGTTTTTATATCTTATTGTTGTATGTTGTTGATTGGCCTGTTTTAATTTATCTGGTTTGATGTCTTTTGTATAACTTGTCCAGCACTTTGGTCAACTCTGGTTGTTTTTAAATGTGCTTTATAAATAAACTTGACTTGACTTGACTAGATTACAAAAAAGCCAAAAGAAAACAAACCAAAAGAAAGAATGTAGTCTGTTTCCATTAGAAATGATAAAATGAGCCTACTACTGAAATGATTTATTACCCAGTAAACACTTTCCAAATGACTTTATGATCTCAATTGTTAGTTTCATGTTCATGAAGTTCTTCAATACAGCATGATATTCATTTTGTTAATGATGGTCTTGTTTATGGGAAAATAAAGCAGTGTATGCTTTCGGGTGGGACTAATTTAACCAGCACCATTGAAAAAGCTTATTAGGAGTTGGCTGTTCATTTTTACCAGTAAGTATGTTTTGTTTTAAGGCAGTTTTTAGCTAGCCAAAATTAGCATGCCAGTTAAAATCAGTTAACGTGAATTACAGATGCACATAGCTAACCAAGCCATAGGTAGCGTCTCGACCAAATATCATCACGTCCAGTGCCTGGTTGCAAAAAATCAACATGGTGGTGGCCAAAATGCCAAAATCAGGTTTTTCATGTATGTATATATATTATTTTAATTAAATACAGTAAATATACTTTTTGTTACCTTTTAATTTATGGTTTACCATTTACAATGTGTGCTTCCATTGGAGCCGCCATTGCTGTGTGACATCATTCAACTGCTTCTTGTGAAGTTGGTGTACATATTTTGTCTCCGAGTTCACATCTAGGAACTTTGTCTTCAAGTGGTGTTTCGAGTTTCCATGGAACGCAGCATGTCTCTGTGCTCCAGGATGCTTCCCACTTAAATGACTGTGAGCTGCACTTTATCGGAGGTACTGAAGTGAACATTTGTGTAGATTTGTAGTGAGATTTATCCCTGATCACAGGTGTTTTCAGCTAGTGATATTTATCATTTTATCTATATTTTTTTTCCTGATTTCAGTGTCTTTTTTGCACAATCAGAGCTCATGCCATAATGCTCTGTATTTTTGTCCTGTTCATACTGCCATTAGACACTAAATAAGCCAAATGTGACAGCAGTTAATTAAATGTTGGAAAGTCTTCTCTCTTTTTTTGTCTTTAAATTTATTGAATGCAGAAATACAACAGATATGAAAGTTACAGTAAAACAAACCTCACAGACAGAACACAACACACATCATTTTCAAGGCGTGCTTCAATCTCATCAGTGCATATAATATTCGCAATAATCAGTAAATCCCACAATCAAAATTGGCTACTGACAAATCCAATAGACTGCACGCTGTAACAGAGTTTAACAAATGTACTGAAGTAATATTTAATGTTGTAAATGTGTTAATTTTTCATAATGTGTACAGTTGGATGGTGTGCCCAAGTCTGCTCAAAGTTATTTATCAATAAAAGATATTATAGGCTATAACCCGATTAATGGAAACAGATCATAAAGCAGACAGATGGTCCTGTCGCTGGCCTCCAGCCACACTTTGTCTCCTGTCTCCAACCACTACTGTGTCCCCTTATGACAAGGGGTGACCTCCCTTGAAACTGCCCAGCACCAGCTTGTTGTTAGTCCACACTACTGCACTGATGAAGGATTGCAGAGGAAGCTAAACTGATAGAGACCCGGAATGGCACATGTAAACTTGGTGCTGTAATGGTTCTCTTCATTGTAGGTGACATGACAGAATGAATTCTGATTCTTGCCCAGGTGGATAGAGAAGGCAGATTGTGGCTATGAGGCTTTGATGTTGGGTGGTGGCAGTCCAGGAGGCCATCTTGGGCTAGGGGCTTCTACTAGATCTGCAGAGAACCAAAAGTATAGATTACTTCAAAATCTTTGAGATACTTTTATTTTTCTAATACTTTTTTTAATCAGCTTGTTTCAAGAAGTTTCTAAAACCAGCTCTTTCAAACACATTAATGCATCAGTAACAATAACCCTATAAATATATGTGATGAAAGACAGGGGCCACTGGCATAGTGACTGTACTTTAAGTACATTTTACTGATAAAACTTTAGCAACTTAGATCAACTTAATTATTAATGCCTCGTGTTTTTATATCTCGTCTTAATGCCTTCTTAAACACTTGAGTTGCCTGTTGTTGAAAGTTGATAAACAAATACACTTGGTTTGCTTTATGATGTTGACAAAGTATTTTAAAAGACAAAAGGTTAAAAGTGTTGCTTTCATTTTTGTTAAAGCTCCTGTGTAAAAAAAACTAAAAATCTAAGCTGAACAGCACTGATTAAGCCTTTGTTGTTTGTGGATTTAAAAAAGTAGGCATGCAAAATCCTGCTGTTTGCTGTTTTTTTCTATACTTACAAATGTATTATGCTGAAAGTTCTTTGTTACCTTTTTAAAGAATGCATTCAGAATAAAGTATTATTATAATCACATTCTTTCTAAAATTTATGTCTGACTTGATATGGTGTGGTATGTGTTAAAATATGCAAATTAATTTAGCATTTTGAAGCTAATTAGAATAATTATTCCACACTATATTCAATGTTCAAAAGGCTGAAGAGACAGATCATATGCACTTTGAGAAGATGTAGCTTTATTGTGACTACCGTACCACTTGCACTTGATAACCAACCTCTCTTCTACTTACTTAACAGTTTTCATTCAGACCTGCAAGATCAAACACATATGAAGAACGATTAGAGACAGATTCTTTTTTAGAAAGAAAAATACAGTGGGTGACAAATGGTGAATTTGGTGCTGTTTCACCTGAGTTGTTTGTGCAGGGTCACTCCCTCCAAGCTGACAGGTTCAGGCTTCGGATGTTGTTGCAGAAGACGAGCGGGTTTCTGTTTGAGACAATGTTGAAAGGATCCCTGGGGACAGACGTGATACCGGTGTTGTCACAGATGATCCTGGATAAGGTGGCAGTTGACAGAGCAGCTCTCTGACTTGGGGTGAAGACGCCCGGGTTCTCGTACCACAGCCTGATCATTTCAAACAAGAGGAGCAGGGCAATGATCAGCATCAACATGTTCTGTATTTGAAATGCATGTATTTTTGAGATTGTTTTATCAGTATTACATTAATAATATAACTGACTTTGTCACACAAAAAATAAATACATTTGTGTTAGTTGCACTGAACTTTACTTTTAGCTATAATTTATGATCTGTCAAGAGGGGAAGGCAGCAACCAGCTATGGCCTCTGCGCAGTAAACAAATGCTACTGCAGACCACAACCCAGCTAAATAAAAGCATATTTACACCATTTCAGAGTGTATTACAGAAGGCCACAGTTGTAGCTGCTTGCAAACATTTAGATATTTAGCTGAAGTAATGCAGGATGTTATCACGTGTAATAATCACTACAAACTAATACTACTAATACTAAGTGATACAACAAAGAATCATTTTGAAACAATGTAAATTCACTTGATCACTGGTTTCCTGGTTGGTTGCATGAAGAATATAGCAGCTACTGTTCTATAAAGTCTCCATGTGTGTCTAAATCTAAAGTATAACAAATGCATTCAAATGAAGAATGGAATTTAGGTGCATCAGTATCTATTTAAAACACAAACACGTTTTTAGTATAATGTTTATAAGCATGCTAATTGTGCAATTTAAATCAATTGTGTGTAGAATTTACACTGCCCCCCCAATTCTCCTGCAGAGAATTCTCCCATTGATTAAAACATCTGAGATGACTGCACCTATTTTCATAAAGGTTTTCTAAAAAAAAAAACAAATCATGCCTTCACAATCCTACACATACATTACTAAACATACACATTGCGTTCACATACAGACCTGTCACCCAGGCGGATCCTCTGGAACTGTCCTGCAATGAGGCAGGCAAACAGAGGACCCACACGGCCGCCCGGGACTAACGGCTCTGCCACGCCTCCCAGCCAGATGTCGATGTTGTCGGGGGTACCGTAGAACTGCAGCAGCCTGCGGGCCAGGACGTTGTTATTCAACACCCGTGCGAGCTCTTCCTGGTTCTTGGGCTGAGACAGGCCGCAGAACCTGCGCCAGGCGTTATAGCCTAGATGAGTAAACAACAAGAAAGCATGAGGAAAATTAAGAAAGAGATGAAACATCAGAAGGAAAATTTAAAAGGATGAAAATCAGAGTGAGGAGTGTACCAGGCAGGCCGTGGTCACGTGACCTCTGCATGTTGAGAGAGCCCAGGTCCAAAGCCAGATGTTGCACAAACATGAACAACTTCTCCCTCAGAGCATCCACCATCATGTGATCCTGAACGTTCAGTTTAGCGGGACGGTTGATCAAACCCCGGATCAGAGGGTCAATGCCACCTGGAGAGGTAAAATAAATATTAGGGTAACAGTTTAAAACAGAGTGACTGTGAAGCTCCTATATTTCTCTCTCTACAGCTCACCCTCATAGACGACTCTCCAGGGTGTGAAGAAGGCCTTGAACAAAGGGACACTGGGGAACTGAGAGTTCTCTCTGTTGTTTGCATCCAGGCGGGGAATGAATGGCTGGATGGCCAAGTGTGCGAAGCGGTAAGCTGCTGTTGCAAAGACGTTGGCGATGCTGGGGTCGATGTTAGGATTGTAGCCGGGGTAACGGCCAAGCTGGGTACGCATCACATCGGGACCCAAAATGTGTGCCAGATAGTCCCTAAACACAAACACCTGAGAGAGACAGGGAGATTTACATTCAGTAAATTGGCACCTGCTTTAGAGATTAAACAGAATTATGAACACTGGCTCTCAGGTTTAGCTACCTGTGTGTAAGCACCCATGATCTTGCGGGCCTCTTGGTAGAGGGTCTCGCCGTCCCACCGAGGGTTTAGTTTCTTCAGTTGACGTGCAAGGCGGTTATGCTCACGCACAAACAGCGTGTGCAAGGATGTCAGAGCGGTGTTCTCATCCACACGTCCATCACCTTACAGGCAGAAATACACATACACACACACACACACACACACACACACACACACACACACACACACACCAAATAGTTAATCATGATCTTTTCCCAAACTTAACCAAGCAGTTTTGGTGCCTGAACCTAACCACATTGCAACGTTTCACAATGTTAATCATGAAAGTCTAACCGGATGTCACATATTTATTCTTGCTAACTTGACTGCAGAGCCCTACACGTCCAAAAACAACACTACAGCGGGAGCCAGCGGCGACAAGGGGTCTTCACCAAGCGTCCATATGTGATGAGCTGGGAGTGAGAATGTGTTGGATGAGAACGTGTTGAATTTTACTTTAAATGTTAAAAATAAATAAGTAAATCATCAGTAAAGGATCCTGGTTTTCTCACTCTATAGCAAGTCATCAAGATAATTGGTAAAACTTTATTATTCACCTGTCTATTTAGAATTTAAACATTGAATGAATGGAATAACACAATATAATGTAGTTGTATAAGGAGCTTTTAAGCATTTATTAATGTTCAGTAGGCTATTTTCTTTTTAAATCTCATATTGGCCTGTAGACCTATTTTACATAATTAACTGTGTTAAGTCATACTCTCATTCTTTTTGCTAACACACGAGCATCCCGTTGTGGTGTAGATGCTTAACAGCCGTTATAGTTGTTGACAGATACATAACACATTTTACAGCCTAAAAAAAAGATTTTAGACTTTAAGGGCCCGCAGAAAACCTCAAAGTCAATAAAAGTGTTACCAGCTCATTTAGACAGAAAGTAGGTCAGAGGCTAGAGCAGGATATAGGCTTAGAAGAGTTTTCCACAACCTATGGCTTATTAGTGATCTATAAAGCATTAATAAATTATTAATCAGCCATTTGCAAAGCAGTTGATGACTAACCTGCAATGAAACAGGGAACCTCTTTAGCATTCGTGTCATTGGTGATTCTTCTGCGAGTGGCACACATGTTCGCATTGAGAGGGTTGAAGGGCAGCAGCTCACGGCCGTTGTCAGTGAACTCTGTATTGACGCGCAGCAGGCCGGCATCAGAATTAAGGTCGCGAAGAAACTGGGCAAGCTTTTCCTCAGAGCCGTACACCTGGCTGAGATCCAAGAAGGCTGTCAGGGAGTTGATCTGCTCTCTTTTGTTTGGATCTCCGCCAAAATTGTAGGCCGAGTAACCCGTCCCACAAACGGGGGCGGATCTGAACGCAGGGATGCAGCTGTCTTTGTTGGAGGGCAAGCGGGGGTCGCCGGGAGGAATCTGTTTGTGGGAAGGAAAGGCCAAAGATTATAGTGAGAATCTTTTAGTGAAAACAACATCTTAATGTTTGGATTTGAGCTTTGACACCAACCGGGATGGGGATGCATGGCTCAGAATTCTCACAGCTCTCATCACAGTTCAAGCCGTTGCTAAAGGAGCGGATGCTGGGGGAGAAAGGCGTGAAGGAGAGGTCGTGGTCATTCCACTGCCCGAAGAAGGTCACCAACAGAGAGTATTCTGGGTCACTGACCACTCCTGCATCCGTTGTGTTTAGGATATTGTTGGAAACCTGTCGCACCTGAGAGTGGAGGAGAATTGTATAGTTCACATTTGAAATCAGCATTTACAATTCTTATTCAAAGACAGTGTCTGGGATTATTGTACCAGTGGGAGCAAGAAGTTGTTGATTTTTTGGTTTTTGAAGCCTGTCGGCTGGGAGATGCCGTCGTCATATTGGGCAGGTAGCCAACGGGTAAATGGGGTGTTGGAGGCGCCGAGGCGTGGGTTATTTCTAAAAGCAAACAAGAGATGTCCATGTTTAGAAACCCTGCTTGAGAAATCCCAGGGAAGTGTACACATCTTCTGTGGTGTAAGGCCTAAGATGTTTAGGTGCATTTCACAAGCATTTCCTCCTAACGTAAGCAGCATTCGATCTCACAGACCCTGTTTCCACTCAACACAGATTACTTTTTGGAAAGAAACCGTAATATTGTTTTCTCCCTACATAGGTGGGCATTGTTATTCTGGAAACCAAGAAGTCGAAATAGACAGCAAAATCTGATAATGCAGAAATCTTGAAATGTTAAAATTCACCTGGATGCAAAGTTTTTTGAGAAAATGTATCTTAAAATAATGTTTGCATGTAAAAATGTTACTTAGATTAAAAATAAAATGTAATTATAACAATATCTTTTCACACTTGATTGTTTCTCTTACAGGTTGTTGCAGACGCTGGTGATTGTGCGATACTTGTTAAGGTTTGGTGTGGTTCTGCATTGTGGAGGTCTGACTCGAGCAGCACATCCAGTTATGTTGGCAAGCATTTGCAGGTCGACATCAGAGAGCAAATCTGAAAAATTTGAAAAACATTTCATTTCATAGAGTCACAATATGTTTGCTTTCCTGTCAATATTATATGTCTAGTTTTTAAGTACTTTATTATTCCCACATCATTAAACAGTGAACCCCAGACCAGGAAAGTTTGTCACAAAAACAATGTGAGTACTATTTGTGTCTAAGTGCTGTCTCTGATTGGGTGCTGCAGGTCAAACCTGTTGCGTTGAGTGAGCGTTTGTGCACATGATGAACCCTCTCTTGCAGCAGACGGAGGGTTTGTGCCATGTAGTCTGCAGATCTCACAGCTGAGCGTGTGTCACCGCGAGGCTGCTTCAGGAGACGAAGAGCATCATGAGGACTCACCACCTCCTTGCGGACTCGTTTCAGACTCCTGGAAGAGAAGAAGTCACACAGTCGAACAATAAAGTCCAAATTGTGAGGTTCTGTAACTTTTTCTTGTAATTACTGAGACAGAGTTGCTGTAATTAAATAAAGAAATAGCTTTTCAGCAAATGTGTGCTGAATTAATTTGAAAGATGAACTCACTCTTCTCTGGAGTACTTGTAGCATCATCCACGATTTTCTTTGCCTCCCGAAAGCAGCTTTGAAGGAGAGGACTGCCGAGATATTCTCCTGCAAAGAAACAACACATTTATTAAATTGTTCACCAATTATGACAAAATTGTCCAAATTTTAAATTTAACCAGTGATGTGACAGACAAATTCAGATAAAAAAAGAGAATCAGAAATGTGTCCACTATGTGAGGGATGCAGCCTACCTGCTGGTTTAGAGTGAGCAGGCACCAGGCAGACACCCAGCACAAGAAGGACAGAAAAAATCATCTCTAAAACACAAACAGTCATAAAAACCAAAATCTTTCTATTTGTTAAAAAGCACCTGGTAACTTAAAAAATATGTGAACATCCCAAAAAAAAAAAAAAATCTAATCTTATTACCTGTATCTGTGAGTATACCCGTGAAAACTTCAGATGCTCTTGGGAGATCTGGAGTTAGCGATGTTGTGTCTAACATTGTGACCTGCTTTATATTCAGTGTGAGGCCCTGAGGCCTCGCCCTTGGGGTGGTCCAGGTGACTCTATAGACAAGAGCAGTTCCTTCTTCCTTCTCTCTCTGTTGAAGGAAATATTTTATTCCTTATCAGTTAGTGTTTCTCGCAAACTGATAAGATTGATATTCTTATTTGTTGAACTATATAATAAGTAGCATAACAAGCAGCTGCTAGTGGTGGTAGTGATAGTGGTCATCATGGTAACATTGACAGTCATTCTACTGTACTAGTAGGCCTACATTAGCATTTGCTGTTGGATTTTTACTATTTTACCACTGATTTCTGTAAGAATTTTTGGGGGGTATGTCACTAGTGTACCGATAGCTGTTAGTAGAGAGATGGCCTTACAGTTTGTGTTTTTCTTTTCCTTTTTTTGTTTTCTGATGTTGCCATGTTGTGGCTGATGGCCTACAGTGTTACCACACACAAATGGGTTGACTTGAGAAAGTCTTTGAAAAGAGGAAGGAAGTGAAACTTCTTCCAAATGATGGGGAATCAATAACTGCAAAAATTAATTAAATTTTTTTTTTTACCTTTTTGAGGTTAGGAGTTCAAACCAGTCACTTATTATCTTTGTGTGTTAACCACAGAGCAGCACAGGAACATTTATTATTATAACATGTATTTGTGAGACAAATGAGGAAAAGGAACGTTTACCTTGAAACTGTGTGTGTTTGAGTGGCTCCAATCGCATTTTTGTAGTTGCAAAACCAGGAACAGAGGTTTGAGAAGTTCATTGGCCTGTGAAAAGCTAATTTTCACTGATACAGTAAATCAGATGCTTGAGAGAGTATACAAGGTAGTTTATTAGTCATTATACAGCACAGGGCTGCACACAAACATATTAAGTGTAGGCCTATATTAAAATATGGTTACATATAAAATAAAACAGTATACACAGTTATTTACACAGGCTACACATTTCACAGTGTGGACAACCTCTCCTGCTGTTTTTGTCTTGTTTTTACTTGCTTTTTAATTAGTTAAATTTAATTTACAAATTTGGACCAGTATGGCAACATTCACTTCAGTAGACATGTTGAAATGTTGAGGAATGGTGAGAAGTAAATAGAGAAGTGTTTACTAAAGTGAGTGCAGGTGATGAAAAATAACTTTTTTCTTATAAATTTCAATAAGAGTTCGGTTTGTCTGCTTGGTAACAAAGTAAGGGGTCACTTTTCTGCCTGCAGATCATGGATTGCAACATCCACTACAGGAATGTTGCACTAATCATGTTCTCCTTTAAAGGAAGTCAAAAAGCAGAAATTAACAGCAATGGCTGAAACATAGTTAGTCAACCTTACAGTTTAGCAAGAAATTATATTTCTCCAGTTGGTTGGTTGAGCTGCTGCTTGTGTGTGTGCGTGTATGTGTGTGTGTGTGTGTGTGTGTGTGTGTTTTTTGACAGGAGCGGGCTGTTGGGAAACTCTGCTTTTACAATCAAAAAATGATTCTGCAGTCATAAGAACAAGAATTTTATGCTTAATGGATCCAAATTGGAAAACACCAGGTTTTTTAGGCTTTAACAATGCCTCATAGTTCTCTTCATTTGTGTAATTCCTCATTGTCCAGGAAGCAGAGCTGTTTTGGACAATGCATGAGTCATTTATGGCATTTATGAGAACAATAACTTAGTACACAAAGTTTTACTGTAAATACCTCACCTTTGCAATGAACATAATAAGGAAGCAGTGAGTTTGGCACTGGAGACAATAAAGTCAAGGCGTCAGGCTCCGCAAGGAGTTTGCAACATTCAGGAAATCTTATCCTATTACTAATCAGGTTGTTATCAGTCTCATGCTAATTTTTAAACCACTTCAGTTGAACCTTATTTTATGAGGGGGTGGTGATGGCGCAGTGGCTAAGACACTTGCCTTTGGTGTGAGAGACCCAGGTTTGAATCTACTGTGAGAAACCAATGTGTCCCTGAGCAAGACACTTAACCCCTTGACCTCTGACATACTTAGCAATTGTAAGTCGCTTTGGATAAAAGTGTCGGTAAGTGTAAATGAATGTTTATAAAAAGGCTTGATGCAACTTGCACAAAGCAAATAAATACAAAGTAATATTAAACAACATCAGTTCTGCACTAAACATCCATGGATAAAGATATTAGACAGACTTTAAACTTCCCCTATAGGGGATCAATAAAAGAACATCTTAACTTATTTTATCTAACAAATATCAGCTGGCACAAACAGTGGAATAGTTTTTCACTTTCATGTGAATACATGTACTTGTTCTTAAGCCTAGCAACACTTTGTTCAACAGGTTTAACATCTAGCATGTTTACTAAGGCATTAAGAAATATTTGGGCCTTTTTATTGTCAGGGTTAGGGTGAGCGCAAATCAGGAGAGAGCCCAAATGCAAGACACTGAGAGCAGAGATACAGTTCCAGGGTTTGAATCCATAACATGGAAAAGGCAAAACAAGTCCAAAATCCAAAAACGACAGCACAGCAAAAGAAAGAACACTGTTCCTACGACAATGACCAGACGGGGACTGAACAGAAACACCAAACATACACCAGGGGCTAATGGACAGGCAGGAGCAACACAGGTGAGAGGACTAACGAGACAGGCAGGCAGAGGGATTACTGGGGGAAAGGCCTTTTCTCCCACTTCTCAAATTCATCTCAGGAGAAACAACCATATAAAATCTCATTTAGGCCTTATTTTGATCAAAACAAGAGATCTCTAAATGATCTTAAATAAGTCAAATTTTAGTCTCCTGAACATTGGACCAGCTCAAAGAAAACTCAGCTATGACTCCTTGGATCACATGATTCTTCTCAAATATGTCTCAGTTTTCTCATGTTGGCCTCAGGAGCAAATAACTCATCTCTGTCTTACTCGGATCAAAAGATGAGATCTCTACAGTACCTTAAAAAAAGTGTAATTTCATTCTCCAGAATGTGGATCAGAAAAAAAGCTCCAAGATATTTCTCAGTTTTGTCTTAGTGACCCCACTTAGAGGTTATTTTATTCAAGTAATTTACTTACGTCAAATGTTGAGGTACTTGCACTGGAGTATTTTCTTTTTATGGTTGTCGTACTTTTACTCCCCTTAATTTCAAATCATTTCAATCAATTATTGTTAATTATCTGTTACTGAGAAAAATAATAAAATACATTTTGACATTGAAAATAGTGCACTTTCAAATTTCATGTTTTCCAATTTGTTAAGGTAGTCACAGCCAGCATAACTGGAACACCCAATACTTTGACATGATGTGTAGAGATTAATTCATTAAGGACCGAATGCACGCAAGAACTGAGATACAACATGTATCTGTCATACAGAATAAGCACTTTTACTTCTGATACTTAAGTACATTCACTATGGAATACTTTTATACCTTTTACTTGAGTAGAATTTTGAGGACTTTAATTGTGGATATGGTATTTCTCCTCTTTTAAGTAAAGGAAAATTGTACTATATTTAAACACAATCAGTCTTTCACTCTTGATTTCAGCGAGATGGAACAGCGGCAGTGTTTTGCCCTTTGAACAGCAGAATCGGGGTTCAAATCCAGCTCAGGGTAAGCCTCCAGCAAGGTTCTCCAAGCATAGACAGTAATGTAATAAAAAATATCTCCCCTGTGCTTCTAACTGCTTTTTAGGAGCAATAAGCAAGACATTAATGAACTCAAAAAGATACAATGATGAGATCTGTTACTTCCATTTATCCTATTGCAATCTCAATTCAATATCCATTTGTCTTACCTAAGTCTCAAAAACTCAATCTCTCTTCATCTCATCCTTTTCTCCTAAGGAGGTTTTAGGAGAAACAATTCCGATTGAAGTGATTTCAAAAACATATACCATTGAGATCTTAGTGTTTTCTCTTTTCTTAGTTAAAGAAAAGACTATTCTATTCTATTTTTCCTCTGGGATGTGACATTTATGCCGTTAACTGTATTATTTTATTTTTTAAAACTCCTAATAGTTTATGGTCTCATTTTGTTTTTTACCATGTATATTTCCCTGTTTTCACAAAAACATACTGCATGTAAAGCATGCACACTCCATTAAATTACAAATGATTCTATAAATAATTAAATTGCAAAAAAAGAGAGAACATATCTCAACGTAGACTTCCCTCAGTCCCACTGTGGGGGTTTTCAAGGAATGAGTTGTTGGTAACCATTAAAGGATTGGTTAATGATTCCTTCATGTGGCTTATGAGTCCTCCAGTGTATTTTTCTGCTTAAAAAACATTGAGTAGGCGTGCAGACTATTTTCTTTTAGGAGATATACTATTTCTAACAGGTTTTAATTTAACATCATTCATAGTAACAAGTTACAAAACATTACACCTTTCCCAAAATACAGAGGAGATGACCTCAAGTGCCCTTAATGGTAGCTACAGTGAACAAGTAGTTCTAACAAATTTGGAGAAACCCTTTGAAAGCCTGGTTCAATTGAAACTAGAAAATACAAAAAAAGGATAAATTAACACAGTGGTTCTGCCTAGCAAACATTCAGAGCACCCCTCTGATGAGGCCATTGCAGGTCTATGACATAATAGACAGACAAGTTTCTTCAGGGCAGTAACATGCAACAGGGACATGGATCTCTGCTCTGACAGATGCAGAACTACACGGAAAAAAGTAATGTACAATAACCTGAAAAAATTAAGAAACCGGTGGAACATCACAAGCAGGGAATAGCAGGTAAATGACAAAGTAGTTTCAGGCACAAACAATGAAGTTGTACATGAAGTATTTAAATGGAAAAAAAGATTATGTGTCAGCTACAAATTCTTAAGAGCCAGGTTGTTGTGTCTAGATTGTTTAGCCATGTTCAGGAATTTATCCAGGCATGCAGGGTTTACCACAAGTCTTCCACAAGTTTTACCAGTTTTCCATGACAAAAAGATGGTAAATGTAGATTAAAGTTGAAGTCAAACCAGAAGCAAACTGTGATGAATGTATAATCATATTAAGAATGACAGGAGTGTTAAAAAGAAAGGTTGAAGGGAACAATTACGCCACGACAAATAACATTCAATGTACATACTGTATGGGCATGTGTGTTGTTTTAAGAAAGAATTATTTTTAATCCTGTCCTGCCCTGCAGCCTGGTACGGCCATGTTGTGCCAGGCCGATTTTGCTTTAACAGGGTAGTTTTAACTTTTTTGTCTTTATTATTTATTTAATTATGTATTTACTATCACAGCACTGGCCATGCGCCCCCAGAACTACCGCTTTCCCTCATCGTGAGAGAGCTGGCAGGGGACAGCAGCGGGAGCACCACCCCCACCAAAAAGGGCCCCCGTGAGGAGTGTAAGTATGGGAGTGATTATTTGGTCAGAATTAGTGCTCAAGTCTAAGGGCCCGTGTCCACCAAAGTGTTTTTTGCCAGCTGTAAACGCCTGCTGCTGTTCTGAAAATGCCTAGCTAGAGTGCGTTTTGGAGGCGCAGTGTTTTTTTTTTGAGACGCTGTGGTTCCTATGATACATAATTTCGGTGGAGGCGATGTATTGCAAGTAGGGTAGCCTACTTAATTTTAGTGAATGTAAAAATGTCACCACAAAGTATGTAGGGCCTGCTTGCTCTGGCCCTTTGCTCTGCATGAAGAGAAGGCTGAAACATGTGAGCACATACGTGGGTTCATGAGATTTTGCGGGTGAGGAAACACCTCGGCGAAGACGCACATTGTTTCGTTCAAGATCGGATGTGCTCGGTGCAGTGTTTGTCCCGCCCCTCCTGCACTGTGATTGGACGGCTGGGTAAAAAGTGACAGTGACAAGTGCAGCGTTTTTCCCAAAGTTTTCAACTCTTGCCAACCGGAAAAAAACGCCCAGCGCCCAGCGCCCAGCATGGAAAAGAAGCTCAAAAACGTGGCGCTCCCATTGGAATGAATTGAAAAAAGGCGCTGGTGTCAGAAAAAAACACTTTGGTGGACATGGGCCCTTAAACTAAAAGTATAAATCAAAAACTTAAAGTCTAAATTGAAAACTAAAAGTCTAAGTCGAAAATGAATTTCGGCATGTAGGATTGGGCATTTGGGCATTTAGGATTTAGCCATGTATGCAAATGAGGAGGTGTGGCCCTAAGGCTGGAGGGAGGGTTTCAAACGGCTGTGGGGCAGAGGCACTTTATGGACTTTATGGAGTGAGCAGGGCTGGAGGGAAGACTCTAATTTATACCATAACTAAAAGTGTACAGCATTTCTGTGCAAAGGAGAGATGATGAGGCAGGAGCTCTGAGTTGATTTAGCCTGAGATGTGAAACGGAGTTTTCAGTTCTTGAAAGCTGATCAAACCAAGTTCAATCAACCTTTAGTGTGTTCATTGAGTTAAGCATGTAAGTGGGGAATGAAAAGAAACATCATCTATGGAGCCCCAACACTATGATTCACAATAGCAATAGGTAAATAAAGAGCAAAGTTTCCTTTTTAATCAAGCGGCACTAAAAATATGAAATCATGTCAACACGGACCATTTTATTTATCTTAAAAAACTGTAGTGGAGGAGGCGTCAATGATTTAACACTATTACATTTGATTCAGCAAAGTACATTTACCAGACTGAATTTCCTTAATAAAGGGCTGATATCCTTCTGCATGTTACAATGGATTTATTTAGCTGTAACCTGATGGGGATAAAATGCAGGTGGCAATAACTGTAGATAAAATTATGAATCAAACAGATAAGACAGTTTACTCAAAGACCTGTGAATGTAAAGTCACAGTCCAACCAAGTAAAAATGATTGTAGTGATTTGCAGTTGAAAATGAGTATAGGTTCAAACTGACTATTTTACATTAAAAAGCTTGCTCATTTGCATTATATTATTGTAAGACTATCTGCAGATGTTCAAAGACTCTTAAACTACATTTAGTCCAGTTTTAGAATCTTTGTCATTTCAGCTGCACCACATTCATCCTACGGTAGTAATGTTCATCAGTGCAGCTAATCACACTTGACAGATGTTCATTGATCAGCTTCATTGATTTATGAATATATTTTATTATCTATCTATCTTTACTTCGGTGTGATTCGATGCCAAGTAGTTCATGCCAGCCAAAAAGCTAATGGCTCAGTAACCATCCCGATGTAACTCTGATCTTGCATTGCTGATTTAGTTACAAACTAACTAGCACTTTCTAAGCCTATAGTGTCAATTCAATTTTATGCCCTAACTTAGGAGAGAAGTAATTGCTTCACACCTGAATAAAAACTCAATTTGGCATTGAATATCTTTACTGAAATGTGCAACATACAGCAACACATCGGTAACTTACATTGTTATCAGCGTGGTCAGGTCAGACTCACATTAAGTTACAGCAATGCACTGCTGTGTTGAGGCTGCTCCTAACATAACTCACTAACAGTGTACCAATAAAGGAAAACATTTGGCACAACTCCTACCTTTATACAGATTAGTATTGTAGCTTCTGTTTTCTACAGCTGTAGCCATGTTCCAGGCTTTACACACACAATTTCTCACATGTACCGCCACAAGGTCTTAAGTGCAATTTATACTTCTGCGTCAAATTGACGGCGTAGCCTCTGCGTAGCCCCCTACCCTACGCCGCCACCTACGGCGTAGCCTGACGTGTACCTCCTCAAAAATGTAACTACACGTTGAGGCAACGCGGACCGTAAGCACTGTGATTGATCGGCTGGGTAGCTTCGCAATGCCTCCGAGTCGACAGGAAGCTACGGACGTAGACCCTACACAGGAGTATAAATCAAGCTTTAATGTCATTGGCAACAGTTAACTTAAGTTAGCTTAGCTGCTAGGTTAAGGTTTCACTCGTGCTGAAACATGAACTGAAAGGCCTACTTTACCACTCATGACTATTTACATCTACTTACATGTGTACATTCCTTTCATATATTATGTCTGCTTACCTGCAACATACTCAACAGATCGGTACCAGGCTCTTGAAACATTGGGGGCTTTGCCCTGCCCAGAAATCTTTCATGTTTTCACCTGTTTTCACCCCCTTCCCCTTTTGCCAAAGTACGTCTATAAATCAACAGTAAATTACCTCCACACAGTAAGTCTAACATCTGTGCCATTTTCTGATAATAATTAACACTGGTAATATTAACATGGGAGGGTCTGGGGGTCCTCCCCCTGAAAATTTTGGGCTTTAAACACTTAATTTCCCATGTCTTGCATATGTGGTTCTTGAAGTACTGACTCCAGCTGCAGTCCACTCTTTGTGAATCTCCCCCACATTTTTGAATGGGTTTTGTTTCACAATCCTCTCCAGGGTGCGGTTAACCCTATTGCTTGTACACTTTTTTCTACCACATCTTTTCCTTCCCTTCACCTCTCTATTAATGTGCTTGGACACAGAGCTCTGTGAACAGCCAGCCTCTTTAGCAATGACCTTTTGTGTCTTGCCCTCCTTGTGCAAGGTGACAATGGTCGTCTTTTGGACAGCTGTCAAGTCGGCAGTCTTCCCCATGATAGTGTAGCCTACAGAACTAGACTGAGAGACCATTTAAAGGCCTTTGCAGGTGTTTTGAGTTAATTATCTGATTAGAGTGTGGCACCAGGTGTCTTCAATATTGAACCTTTTCACAATATTCTAATTTTCTGAGATCCTGATTTTGGGGTTTTCATTAGTTGTCAGTTATAATCATCAAAATTAAAAGGAATGAACACTTGAAATATATCAGACTGTGTGGAATGAATGTATACATTATACAAGTTTCACTTTTTGAATGGAATTACTGAACTAAATCAACGTTTTGATGATATTCTAATTATATGACCAGCACCTGTACATGCAGGCATGCCTGAAGTAGCCTAAAGTCTTTGTGCATGTGGCACCTTTTCACCTTAATGATAAATTAGCTTAATTAATTAGAATTTAGTTTAAAGAGAAATATTGATGAAATATTCAATTGGGGGGTCTAGGGGTCCTCCCCCAGAAGCTTTTGAGCATTAAACACTTAATTTCCTGCATTCTGGAGACATTTTCTGCATTTATGGTGGAAATGTCTTTATTTTTATAAAGGAAAAGACAAAAGTTAGCTGGCAGGTGACAATTCAGAATATAAAAATATAATAGAATGTAATGCAGTAATCAGTGGCTTATTCTTTTATTACCTTAAGTTACTTTTTTCAGAAAATATTTATATTCAATATATTTATGTTGCATTGCAGGTTTTATTTTTGTGCAAATAAACCTTTTTCATAGCATTTTAATAGTAATTAACATTTCTTGGTGCAAGCTATTTTTAAGTGGCCACGGCTCTCCTTTACTTCTTCAAGTAGGCTATGCTCCGTATTTGTATAGCGCCTTTGTAGTCTTTTCGACCACTCAAAGCGCTTTTACACTACATCGCATTCACTATTCACACATTGAGTCAATAGAGTCTAAGTGCTCAAACAGAAAATAACATTCACACACATTCATACACTGGTGAAACAGCCAGTATCTTACCCAAGTACACTTCGACATGGAAGAGCCAGGGATTGAACTGCCGACCTTCCGATTAACGGGCAACCCGTTTTTTTGGCCCACAACACAAGAAACAGTTTGAGGAGAGGGGGAGGGAGTGGGGGCTAATAAGAGATGTGATTGGGCCGGCCCACTATAGGTCTATGCTTTATGGGCCGATTGTTGGGCCATTTTCTAAAAATCAGTTAGGCCTATATAAATAGTCTAAATAATTTATGTAACACCGGCACTAAAGGTTCGTCGGCCAGTAGCCTATGCCAGATTACCAGTCCACCCCTGAGGCTACCCCCTTTAGACCATCTGACAGACACAGAGCCGTCTGGGACTGTAGCCTACTCAATAAGATGAGCGCACTGATCTTCATCAGAGGAAGAAAACCAAAACAGAAAACATTCGTGATCAGACAGAAATATCACCACAATTCCACAAAAATGTTCACTTCAGCACCTCTGATAAAGTGCAGCTCACAGTAGTGATGTGCGATACCACTTCATTCTTATACGATCCAATCCCAAATATACCCAGGCTGGTATTGCCGATATATTTTATTTCTAGTTTATTGTGACCTCCCCCCTCCCGTTTGAGAGAAATAAGGTAGCCTTACCAATTCAAAATAATAGCTGCATAATGACAAGACATCAGACTACTGTCATATTCTTTAATTATAATAAAAATATCCTGCTCAGAACTGCCGCTTCATAACATCATCCTATTATTTTGACTTAATTTCAGATATTTAGCGAAGTTTGCAGTGTTGCCAAAGTATTTCACTGTCTTTGCACACACATCACACAGAGCAACATTATTACCTTCACAGCTAAAATACAGCCAGATGTGACTGTTTCTACAGTCAGCCAGAGTCAGTATTCAATTGCGGGAAATTTAAAGGGTTGCAGCGGCTCACTTCAAAGAAGCTCCGTCACAGAGCTGTAGCGCAAGCATGACTTTGACAGGCAGAAGGAAAAGTAGTTCCTATCCACCGAGTATAATTAGACCATCCTGGTGACAGTAAGATACTTATGGTAAAACTTATGGTCACTCCAAAAGACTGAGTTTAGATATCGATCCTTTTATATGAGTATCGATTCTAGAGCAGGAAACGTTGGTATCAGAAATATCGATACTTTAGGATCGATCACTAGCTCACAGCCGCTTTAGAGGGAATAATGATAATAATAATACATTTTATTTATAGGCACCTTTCTGAACACTCAAGGTCACCTCACAAAACACAATAAAACAGTACAGCAATAATAGAAAAAATTAACAACTATAATTACAGTGCATAAAATCAGGGTACAAAACAACAGGAAACAAAGATTGAGAAAGAGTGATCATGTGGGATACAGGGGGGCCGCCAGGAATTTTGGGCCCCATGACAAAAAAATGCACAGCTGTTGTCACCAAATATCTAGGACCTAACTGTCCCATCAAAAGCTTTACATAACTCTAATTAAAGGCTTGCAACTGTCTTGTTTCTTGTAGTTCAATATTATTACTAGCATAATATTTACTGCTGGTGATTTGTACATGCAAGTCTGCACACAGTATGCAGTTCACTAAAAGCCACCATAAAAAAATCTCCTTAAGGCAATCTTTTACAGTCTCAATGTATTTTATTGTAAAATTAAGAAATAAAATTCTCTTAACATTAATGAAAGACAAAAGTCTCCCTGTCAGTCAAATCCGCTGGCCACAAACCTGGGTCAACATCCTTTTTATGACTTATGCTAACTGGCCTGTCATTAACACCATGTTGCTCACCTTCTTCACTGGGACAGGGTGGCTACAGTTATGGAGAGACTTGGGTGCTGCTGTTAGTCTCCTAAAGGAGGCAGGGACAATGATTTAATATGAATATCTTGCTAAACGTTTTTCCTGCACTTATTAAATGTTGATGAAATGTAGGCTAACACCAGTCTGTAGCTAGTTAGCTTATTTCACTATGGACATTAAGCCAACAGGTTACCACTCACAGACTAAAGGCTACCCACCTTTCTTGGTGAAAAACTGGGCTACAGATTGACATCCTTTCCTTTGTCTTTCCTCTCTCTTTTTTTTCTCTTTCCTTTTTTGAAAACCAGATTTTGGTTTGCTAGGCAACATTGTGATCACTGTATTTCTGGCGCATCTAGTGACTGCAACTAAACACCATCACTGATAAGTGCAGGATCAAACCATTTCATGCAGATACAGTGGGGTGGTCAGTCAATATGGATGTTTACTTTTTGGTCAATGGGGATTTTTAACTTTTATTGCCAAAAAGAAGTAAAAACAAAGAGATCATTAATTTTATTATTCTATTTAAAAAATATATATACTCAATGATGATGATTTATATAATGTATAATATAATATAATTTTTGGGGCCCCTGTCAGTCAGGGGCCCTTGGAATTGTCCTAAAATTTCCCCCCTATACGGCCCCACTGGTGGGATATGCCAGTTTAAAAAGATGTGTTTTCAGGAGGGATTTAAAAATAGAAAGTGAGTCAATGTTGCGGATGTCTGTGGAAGAGAGTTCCAGAGACAAGGTCAGACGAGCAGGAGGTACAGTGAGATGAATAGAAGAAGATGACCTAAGAGTATGGGTGGGTGTGTTAATATGAAGGAGGTCAGTAAGGTACCGAGGAGTGAGGTTATGAATGGCCTTGAAGGTCAGGAGCAGAGTTTTTAAATCAATGTGGTATTTAACCGGAAGACAATGAAGCTGCTGAAGGACAGGAGTAATATGATTAATAGAAGGGGTTCTGGTGATGATACGGGCAGCAGAGTTCTGAACCAGAATTACAATAATCAATGCGGAATGTGACGAGTGTGTTAACGAGAATGGCTGTACTAGTGGGTTAGAGAGACGGTTGGAGGCGATTAATGTTACGTAAATGGAAGTACGCAGACCGAGTGATATTATTAATGTGAGCTTGAAATGAAAGTGTGCTGTCGACGATCACACCCAGACTCTTGAGGCGAGGTGGAAAAATGATCTGACGACGCCGTTGATCTGTACAATGTTTTCAGCACTGTCTGTTTAGACTCAGCAATGCACCGTGTTGAGGATTCTCCTAACATAACTCACTAACGTATACACCCTCTTGTGGTAAAAGTGGAATCTAACGGTTACTTTTTAATAATGCCCCGCTTGTGTACAGGACACAATACATAACCCATGGTAGAAACATCTGATGGTTGAATGAACGACGCATGAATAGCGCATGCTTTGCTGCGACAACACAGTCTGTACACTCCATGTCGAGTCAAGTCTTTGTTTGTTTATCCTCTCGTCTACGTTTTCTGTGAGTCTATTCACCATCATGGCTAACATAAACTACTTTCGAAAAATGCTGTGGATTATGGTGATCCTTCTACTGATCACCCGCGATCTCAGAAGTGCAGCGTTACACCTGGATGGGTTGAGTGGCAACAAACTCACCTACTCCCGCCAAGATCTTCTCGCTCTCTGGGGCTCCATCACTCTCGGCCTAAAACCATCGGATGCAATCCCAGCTGACATCCTACCCAAGCCGAGGAAACGAGGAAGGCGAGGATGGGTACGCACTAGGTTACGGAGGCGCCCTTTCAACCCGCCCCTTCCCTCAGTTGTGATGGCAAATGTGCAATCTCTCTGGAATAAAATGGACATTCTACATGCCAGATGCCGAGTGGAGAAATCCTTTCGGGAGGCCTGCATCATTGCGCTATCCGAGACGTGGCTGGACGACAATGTTCCAGATGAAGAGGTTAGCCTGGACAATTTCACCATCATCAGAGCAGACCGGACAAGTGAATCTGGTAAGGAGAGGGGCGGAGGGGTCTGTGTTTGTGTGTGGTGCAATAACATCAAGATCCACAATAGGGTCTGCACACCTGACATTGAAATGCTGACTCTTTCACTTCGTCCCTACTTCCCAGGGTGGTCATCGGCTGTGTGTTCATCCCGCCTGGTGTGAACACCAACACGGCAGCTGAGCTAGCAGCCCAGAATGTCCATGCTATGCTGAGCAAATACCCTGAAGCTTCGGTTCTTATTATGGGGGATTTTAACAACTGCAGGCTGGACTATCTCCTCCCATCCTTTGAACAATATGTGGATATCCCCACAAGGAGGGAAAAGGTGCTGGACTTATGTTATGGGAACATAAACAATGCTTATATTGCTCGTGTGCAGCCCCCAATAGGCACCGCAGATCACAGAATTGTCTTCCTGCTTCTGCAATACAAACAAATGCTGAAGAGGGAGAAACCAGATGGTGACCTGGATATAAAAACCGATGCCATAACCGACTACATCAAGTTCTGCATGGCAACCACCATCCCCGTCAAAACTGTAAGAAAATATCCCAACTCCAGACCATGGATGACCCACCAAATAAAACTCAAACTCAAGGAGAAACAACAGGCATTCCAACGCAAAGACTGGCTCTCACTCAGAAACATTAACCGCTCTGTGAAAAAAGAAATAAAAAAGGCTAAGCTAGCATACAAGGTCAAAATAGAACAGGATTTCAGAAGCATGAACACCAGACAGGCATTCCAGAAAGTCAAAACACTAACTGGCACCACGTCAAAAGCTAGCACCCCTGCACCCACTGACCCCAACTCATTCACCAGAGACCTAAACAAATTTTATGCCAGGTTTGACAAAAAGAACTTCACCGCTGAGTGTGTAAGATTGCTTAGGAGCCTACCCACCCCTGAGCAGCCACACCTCCACACACACACAGGAGGTGCAAAACTGGCAAGGCCCCTGGGCCTGATCGGATCACTGGAAGGCTGCTCAGAAACTGTGCCCTGGAACTCTCTCCTGTTCTGCACTCACTTTTCAAAGAATCACTACAAACTGCAACCGTCCCCACCCTCTGGAAAACAGCCACCATCATCCCTGTCACCAAGAAACCCCGCCACTCTGAACTGAATCACTACAGACCAGTAGCACTCACCTCCATAATTGCTAAATGTCTTGAGAAACTGGTACTGAACATCATCCTTCCGGCTGTCTGCCCACAGCTGGACCCCTAACAGTTTGCCTACAAGGCCAAAAGAGGTACAGAAGACGCTGTAGCATGCCTCCTTCACACTCTACTTCAACATCTGGACTCGCCTGGCCATTATGCCAGGATTCCCTTTGTAGACTTTAGCTCTGCCTTCAACACAATTCAACGTCACACCATGATAACTAAACTCTACCACCTCCATGTGCCAACTCTCCTCATTCGCTGGATCCATAATTTCCTCAGTGACAGACCACAGGCAGTGAGGGTGGGAAGCACCACATCCACCACCATTACTGTAAACACTGCGTCCTGAGCCCCTTTCTCTACACTTTGTACACCAATGACTACATTAGCCCTTCTCCCATTACAAAATACTTCAAATACTCACAGCCATACTCACCCTCCTCTCAGAATCAGTTGCAGCGTATCACCAATCCATTGCCCACTTCACAAAATGGTGTAAGGACAGTCACCTCCTCCTCGTCACCAAGACAAAGGAACTCATCCTGGACACACACCGTAAACTCTCCACCCCTCACTGCCCCATCTCCATAAACAGCCAGCCAGTAGAAATTGTTGACAGCTTCAGGTACCTCAGCATCACTATGGACAATAAACTGAGTTTTGATCACCACACCACAGACATCCACAAACACTGTCAACAAAGACTTTTTGTCATTTGGAAACTCAGGACTCTATCAGTCAAACCAAACCTACTGCTTTTCCTGTACCGTAGTATCATTGAACCCATCCTCTTGTACTGTGCTACCATCTACTTCACCATGCTTTCTCTCACCAATAAGAATAAGCTTCTTAAAATTACTAACACCTCCTCCAAAATAATAGGTCTTCCCACTCCCAACCTGCCAGCCCTCATTAATACTGCCACTGCTCGAAGAGCAACTACCATAGTACACAACCCCAGCCACCGTCTCCCATCTGGTCATAGATACAGACAGCTGCTCTACAAAAAGGTACGCTTCAGAAAAAGTTTTGTACCCTGCGCTATAAGAGCGTTAAACTTACAGACAAATTAATAATGTGACTTTTGTGTTATGTGTAATTATGTGTATATTGTCCATATGTGTGTGTACTTTGTGTAGTGATGCTCTTTGTACAGACTGTGAAAACAAATTTCCTCCACTGAGGACAATAAAGAATCAATTTGAATCTGAATCAGTTATTAATTACCTTAATTTTACTTAATGTTACAGATCAAACAAACAATTTTCAAGCAAATCAATAAACCCTTTTACATACTGTTGGTTACGAGTCGTTTATTTGGACGTCACCTCAGTATGTTACTTGTAATAAACATAATAAGCTAGCGGAGTCCTTAGTTACATGATGGAAGCAATATAACTTGTAAAACGTTAGACATGGCTGCTATCACGTTAATTAATTCCCCACACCACTATTTTGAGTAATGTTGCTGCTGTCGGCAGGGCTGCGTGGGATTATTGTCTGGAATAGGACACTTGAGAGAGAAAGGTACTTTTTATATTTGTCACAAGATTCTTGTTAAGGATCTGATGCCTCCACACCTGCTTTAACCGTAACGTTACTAGAACTTGGCTACTGGACATTTGACAGCTGATTGTCTGTCTACAAAGGACAACACAAAAAAAATTAAAGACTGTCTCCCTTGTTCCATTTTCTCCCACATATGTGACATAATAGTGCTGTCAACATTAAAACACTGAGGAATCTTTTAGAGGACCAAAGAGAATAAAGTGTGTGGGAGGCTGCAGTATGGGGGAGGGGGAGGTGTATGATGATCACACAGGCTACGACCTCTCTGGGAAAATACTGTCCGAATGACCACACTAAATGATAGTTATACATACAAATAGCAAATGTTACTGTGTTATGCAGTTGAATAAAGCTATTATTTTCTTTATTATTACTTACTACTTATTCAGAAGACTGATGCTACTGGTGTGACCCTGAACAAATCATAATTAGCTGGAGTGCCACAGTCAACTCCAAAGAAAACTCTCCAAAGAGGAAGTGAATCCAGATCAAGACGGTCTGGTCTGTCCTCCTGCTTGACCCTACTTCTCTCTAGTCCAGAGACATCATCTGTAAGACCTCGCACAAAACCTTCACTAACTGGGACATATATAGCACAACCTCTTTCATGGGAACAATCAGTGGTAAGCCTCGCAATGATCAAAGCTTTTCATAAATTTCCAAACACATTTGCCATCACTAGAGTGTAATATTATACATTTCTAATATCAAGGACCAGGGTGCCATGGCATCATATTTGCTTGTCCCCAACACAGCCAGTGGAGATGTGGCACAAGTGAGTTGAATGGCTTTTCTTTTGAGCCTGTACTACTGTTATTTTTTGTGTGATAATGCTTATTGTTTACTAAAGAAATAAATGTAAATGTATTTACACAGCAACTACACTGTAAATTTCACAAACAGGACGATAAAGAACATTCGGCAACGTTGGATATGAGCAGAAGCTTTGGGGAAATGCTTTTATCCGACACAAGTTTTTCGCCTTCTAGCGACACCCCAACATCAAGCTCTGGTTCAGGTTCTGGCTCTGGAAAAGAACCGGAACACGAAAGAAAGTGGATTGTGAATGAATCCAGACTATTAGAAGTGTTCAACACATGCAAGACCTGCGGCTCAGCGGTGGAAAACAAAAGGATTATAACCCATGGCAGCCAAATCCAAGTTCTTAGGACATGCTTAAATGATCACCCTGGAAGTTGGGCTTCATGTCCTGACATTAGAGGGATGGCAGAAAATAACCTGCTCATCAGCGCATCCACTTTTTTCACAGGAACCACCCATCCCACCATTTCTGACTGGTCTGAGCTTCTTCATACCCCAATTCAGAAGAAAACTCAATATTATTCAATGCAATCTGTCTACCTAATACCAGTCATCCAACAAGCGTACAGAGATCAACATGAGAAATTAATGGACCGTCTCGTGCAACTTTATGCCTCAGGACAGAATGTTCAGCTCTGTGGTGATGCTAGAAGTGACAGTCCAGGTAAGCAGTTTGCTGGAAATGTTAATCATAACTCCAGGAGTTATAATAGAAATTATTCTGATTATTCTGATTATACTGTATGACACATGGCAACCCTACAACATAGTTACCAATTCGTCTCTGCTTTTTTCTCACAACAGGTTTCAGTAGCAAATACTGTACATTTTCATTTCAAGATGATGCCACAAAAGAGATCATTCATTTTGAATTGGTTCAGGTAAATTATCTACTATGTTTTGTAACACCAAATTATGTGGTATTATTATTATTAAGTGTTTTCAAAAACAAATGTAGACATGCTTTGTCTGATCGGTCAATATTATTCTCTAGGTTACAGAAACAACCAGCTCGGTTGCTATGGAGGTGTTGGGATTTCAGAGGGGTCTGGATTATTTGCTTGACAGGGGAGTGGTTGTTGGTGTTGTGACCACTGACAGATTGCCATCCATCCGCAAACTCATGAAGGACAACTACACTAGCATCCAACATGAATTTAATCCCTGGCATGTGAGGAAAAGCAAGTAAATTTAGTGGAAAAGACACTTAATTGTTGCACAAGATAAGTGTGTTCTCTTTCATTTTATCACTAACTTTTTAGACATAATTTTTGGCTGTTTTGTACAGGTGTGAAGAAGAAACTTGTACTTGTATCCAATAAGAAGAACAACAAAGACTTGCAGCCATGGATAAAGTCAATGACTATCCATCTGTACTGGTCATGCAGCACAAGCAAAGGTGACAAAGAGGTAAGAATATTAAGTAGTACATAACATAGATACAGTATTTTTGGTATAGAATATTTACTGTTATATCAGCAATAACAAAACATGTTCCTGTCGGTGTAGTGAATAGTAGTAGTAAATATTTTTAATAGTATTTACCTGGCACATAGTGTAATATTTGCACCAGGAAAGTATTTCACCAACTATCACTTCAATCTAATTTTTTTTTAGGAATGTGTTCGAACATGGAAGTCGCTTCTGCACCACATGTGTGGCATTCACAGGTGGGAGGTGGATGGTGCTCAGTACACCTGCCATCACACAACCCTGACAGAGGATGACCAGAGGCGCAAAAGGTGGCTGAGACCAGATTCATCAGCTATTGTGGCATTGAAGGGAGTGGTGTTGGACAAAAATCTCCTTAGAGACTTGAGGCAGATGTCACTCTTCAAGCATACTGGTATCTATTTACATTGATTCAAATATTTTTCCAGTCATGATGATTATTGTTGCAACATCTATAAATTTTTTGAGAGAAGCAGTTTTGTCTCATTACTGCCTACAACGCAATAACACCAGTTACACTGGGTCATTGAGTGTGTGACATTACATTTATACAGGATCTTTGGAGGTGTACCATCAGGTCATGCTGAAGTATGCTGAGAAGCGACTTCACTTCAGTTACGACAGCATGAGGGCTCGTACCCCACTCGCAATAGTGGACCATAATAGCAATGTTGGGAGACCACAGGCGAAGACAAAAGAAGGTATCATATAATATATGCTCCTTTACATCAATGTTTTACATGACGTCACATTCATTGTATACTACCTAGTCTCTTCAGGTTTTCCATGGAGATGCTGTATTTAATATGTAATTTCATGTATTTTAGGACAACCACGGTACAAAGCTGTACACTCAAGACAGAGTCAGCAATGGGTTGCAAAACCCATGTTTGACAACACCACACAGGCCTTTCGTCATGATCTTGTTGAGCGTGTGCTGAGAAGGAGAGAGGACAGCACTGTCATCTTCTCCTACACTTTACCCCCTCGTAAACCAGGACCAAGGAAATTGCTCCAGAACATTGCTCCAATTCCAAGGCCGGACAAGGGTGATCTGGTCGCTCATACCAAAACTTCGCTTGTTATGGACTGTGCTTTCTTATGTTCAGAGTGATTTATGTATGGGTTTACTGCCTCCTACTGGCCATTTCAATGTCTAAGTGTTGTATTCTGAAGTAGGAAGTAGCTGCTTTAGTGATACAGGAAGTAGTTGTGCTGGGTGACCCCGGAAGTTGTTTTCAGCATGCACAAGGGATTCAGTTCAGATATGTAGGTGCTGCGGTAACGTCTCTCGCATCCTCCTTCATAAGTCTTGCTAAACGCAATGTCTGTAAGTAATGATGTTTGTATACATTAACACCGCATGTCTGTTGTTATATTTGTCATGTAGACATTTCTGAAGCTAGTTTATGGCTGTTTATGCTGGTGCTGTACTATACACAGCTATCACTCAACTGATTTAGCTATTTAGCTACTTAGCTATATACGGTAGCTTTCATTGACTGTACTGTAACGCTGTTATTGATATGTATTGTTGTATCTGTTTCAGTTTCACAAACTTTATTGATAAACTCCACAAACGGCACAGTGTCTCCTGTGGCTTTATTGATGACTGTTTAGATGGCTGGATAGCTACGGAGTTAGTGAGACCAGTGACATCGCTTTTGAGCTTGACAACACCACTATTATCTGACCATGTTGACATTTTTTATATAAAGCTTACACTGTTCTGTAATTTATTGTTGTAAAATAAAGTTTTGTTTGTAACTGTAATACTGTGTTCTTATAGTTCGAGTAAAAACACAGGAGCACAAGAATAACAAGATTTTGATTTACTATCTTTATTATAATGAATGACATGATGCAATCTTTTTGAACATGCACAATGTACAATTCAGACCAAACATTTAGAATATCTCCTCTGCCTCCTGAAATCCAATGTTAAGTACCAGTGGGGGAGGGATAAATTCTTCTGATCACTGATACAACACAGCTAGGTAATGGTCTTCTACTGCTACGCCCAAGGCGCGCTCCTTTTAGTGCCCATTCTAATACAACACAGTAGGCCACCAGTGTGGAATGGCTATAGGGAATGGGGGTGGGGGCAGAGAGAGCAGATGTTTGGTGAGTTCACTAGAGAAGTGGCTAATGTATTTACAGCAAAAAAAATTTATACTAATAAAATGGAAAGGAAAAGGTATATGTCATGTAATCCATCAGATATTCAACTCACTCTATGGATAGCTGCCCATGTAGTCTCTCCAGTTTTGGACGTCTCTTCCAGTTTATTTTAGGAATGAAGAAGAAAGTGTCCAGGACTGCCTTTTGGATAAGAGCAGGCAATTCCTCGGTACAGGTGACACATTTTTCGTTACCTGGCTGTATGAGATCCCACTCTTTACAGCACAGGCTTTCTTCCTTGGTAGGCATTGGGTCACAACACCCACACAAACACCACCAGTTGTCCGAAATCCGTGTCCTTGAAGCATATGCTTCATCTGCCAGTTGCCCCTCTGTCTGTCTCCTTCTTTCCAACTCTTGTGAGGCTAGTTCTTCGTCTGTATATTCGGGTTCGAATGAATAAGGACGACCATCAAACTCAAAAGCCTCTTCCATGTGTTCAAAATCTTCAATATTTTCCATAGTTACGTTACTCCAAGCTTCTTCACTTGTGAGCAACTCCGATCATCACTCTTCACGCACTACGCTCCCCCCACCTGCACACTGCTCTTTACCTTTTTCCGGCAACAACTGAGTTCCCACAGGATTTCAGCACGAGACTACAGCTAGCCGTCTAAAACACTATTTAGGTGAATTTAAACAATGGCTAAGTTGCTAAACGCATCTTGTTGTCATGTAAGGGCCCTGTTCATGTTGGACAGACATTTTCATTGCATTTTGTGTCTGTTAAGAGGCACAAAGACACTCTTTAGGTATAACGATCAAGATTAACTAAAAAATTGTACGGAGTTCTCCTTTAATCTAATAACATTACATTTTGGCTTCTCTCTACTTGCTGACTTGTTTTTGACTCATTAAAAGCTGCGGTTAGAACACACTAACTTATTTACTTACACTAACTTAGCAGCTTGGGGCTGCTCGTATCTGGCTAATTAGCGTAACATTAACAAGCTAACGTTAAGCTAACAAGCTATATGCCGACAGCGACAGCTGTTAAATGTTAACACATAAATAAAATACAGGAATTTCACTCACCAAGTAGAACACGGATTTCCTGGAGGTTCTCTCTCCAACAAATTGCACAGCCTGCCATTATTCATCCAGTATCTGCATGTAGAAATGTCCAAAAGGCTCGGACAGACTGAGCCTCAGAGCTTCGTGTGGCTGAGTGAGGCTAACAGACGGCGGACCGAGTGCTAGGAGTGGCAGTGGCTAAAGTTGCCTGTCAATCAAAGCGGCCACGCCCCTAATAACGCAGAACTTTAAGGCTTAATATAATTTAAACAGGTGAGTTATAAAAAAATTCACCCCCCTCACAGTTGTCACGAAGGGCAAAATTAGCGATATGCACTAAAACCATTTTTTTAACCAGGCTGTAAACATGTTTTATTCTGCTGTAAAGTTGGGCTTTTTAACATGGGGGTCAATGGAGATTGACTCACTTCTGCAGCCAGCCTCAAGTGGCCACTCGATGAATTGCAGTTTCAGATACTTCCGTATTGGTATCGGAACTGAGAGCCGGAGGTTGCCGCTTGGTAGAGACGCAGCTGAGCGGGAGCCATTAGACTGAGTATGGGACAATAACAAACAGGGACAGACGAGAAGACTCGAAACACAGGGAAGTGAAAAACAAAATGAGACTTGTTGTGTTTTTCAGAGCACACAAACACTGTAAACACACACCTGTCACCTACCCAGCATGGTGCTGTTAATCACAAACACAGCTTCTACAGCTTATTTTTACAGTTTATGCACACAGCCCACAGCGGGGTTAGCCGCATTTTTAAAAACCTGCATGTACTAACGTTACTCATGCATGTCAGCAACATTTAGCCTATTAAAGCTAAATTGCTAATGTTAGCATATCTTACCTGCTGTACTGTCCGCTGCTTTCTCGTCAGACAGATAGCGCTCCTTTCACTGTTGACTTTGTGTGTGAGGCCACATGGACAGAAATGCTGTACGCTTTTAGTTATGGTATTAAAAATTATAGTCCTCACTTCAGGCCTGCTCACTTGCTCTGCTTGGTTTCATAGCAGTGTGCTGGCAGTCAGAGCCCCCCCAGCAGTCCATAAAGTGCCTCTTCGCCTCAGCCGTTTCAAACCCTCCCTCCAGCCTTCAGGCCACACCTCTTCATTGCATACATGACTCAGTCCTAAATGCCTAAATGCCCAAATGCCCAATCATAAATGGCCAATCCTAAATGGACAAATGACTAAATGGACAAATGGCTAAATGGCCAATCCTAAATACCTGTGTGTGTGTGTGTGTGTGTGTGTGTATGTGTATGGGGTGTCTGTGCGTGTTTGTCTGCATGCGCGTTGTATTCTTGTATGTGGTGTGTGCGTGTTCTATGCTCCTGTGTGTGCATGTGTGTGCTAGGTCCGGGCATGAAATACAATTCATCTGCACTTGTTAACATTGTATGATGAAAAATGCCAGTTTATGGGGTATTACCTAATTTCATTGTCCTACTTGCGCTAATGCAAATGTATGTTGTCCAATTGGAGTAATATTTTTCTGAACCAGTGCTGCTTAAACTATGTTTGAACTATGCTGTGTTGTTGGCGCGTTGAATGAAGACGTGCAATGTATGGATTGGACTAGCAGAGTTGATTACTGCCTCACGTTGGTCAACTGGATGACAGCAGCCATTTTAAACCCCAGCTGACAGAAACTTTTCTCACCATTCCATACATGTGCCAGTGCTACCTGTGTAATAATAAGAATAAAAATAATAAAAAAAATATAAAAAATCTTTATTTTCAAAACAGCTTTGTCCCTTTTAGTTTTCAGTTGAGACTCTGGAACAGACAACGGACCTCTGCCTGAGGATCTCAAGGCTGCGCTGGCGTGCATGGGACTAAAAGGTCAGAGATATAACAGGGAGAAGCCATGAAGTAATTTTAAAATCTATACTAAAATATACTGGGAGCCAGTGTAATGTTAAAACGGGGTGGTATCATCAAATTTTTCTGGACAGTCTCGAGTCGATCAATAGATAGATCAAACAAGGAAAAATGCTATTGCAGTAATCCAGGTGTGATGATGAGTAAACCCGTGTAAGATGGTCTCAGTGTCACAAGAAAAATAAAAATGAGTCCTAAGACTGACCTCTGAGGCACTTCATATTTAACCGAACAGATTGAAGAGACATAGTTATTCACACACACAGAACCTCAAATGACGGGTTGATGATAACCATTCTAAAGCAGTACCAGATATCCCCACCCAGTGCCTCAGTCTGTCTAACATAATGTTGGGATAAATGGTGTCAAATGCAGCGCTAAGGTCCAGGAGTACTGGTACTGGAAGCCATCATCAGCAGACATTAAAAGGTTATTGGCGACTATAAGCAGGTCAGTCTCAGTGCTGTGGTACTTCCATAGACTGTATATAAGAAGTGGACGTAATCATCATGATGTCACCTGTTGGTTTGTGGACTGCAGTTGAAGCCTCGAGTTCGGCAACCAGGAAGTGCCTTATTTGGACAAGATGGCGGCACTAACGGCCATGTGCGGAGCTAGCTAGCTTGCTTAATTAGGTTCATCTGTAATTCATTTTAACAGGGCTGATAACTTTGTGTAGTAACAGTCTTAAAACTAAATGTACTCACCAGAGAAAGTGAACAGCTCCTTATAAGCTGGTTAAATTTACACAGTGCCGTGGGTACGACTCAGCTCTAGCCTGATTGACAGATCATGCCATGGTAATGACTTGTCAATCATAGATAATCCTGCCCTGAAACATACTTTATGGTCTTTACTTTAATGCTTTATGGTCTATTTTAAAATAAATGGGACCATTATTTACTTACATTATTTATGGACATCATTTTGTATTGAAGAAAACATGAAACTAGTGATTGAGATCATAAACTCATCAGGAAAGTGTTTACTGAGGTAATTATTCAGCTGGGAAGTACGGTCATTTTGCCATTATTTCTAATGGAGCAGAACTTCTTTTTGCAACCAGAAGAGTCACCCCCTGCTGGCCGTTCGCATCAGATTGCTGACCGGAAGCTTCCCGCTTGGGTACCAGACTGAAACTTTTCAAACATTTTGTTATTTTCCAGCGTGCAGAGCAGTTGTTTCAACACATTTTTTTCTAACATCTTTTTCTAACATCTTTGATATGGAAGATAATTTGGAAATTGGATTCAAATTTTGGAGGCAGTAATCCAGACCAGGCTTTTTAATAGTGGGTTCACACAAGCTGTTTTAAAATAGTCAGGGACACAAATGGTAGATAGGGATTTGTTAAAAACAGAAAGCAAATAGGGCCCAACAAAGTCCATCACTTTCAATAAAAACTTTGTTGGTATTACATCAAGTGGGCTGGAAGACACTCCCATCTGTGATACTGTTTTTAAAAACTCAGACAAGTCAATGGGATAAAATTGGTTAAAAATATGTTGTTGCTGGTGAGGGACCTCTGAGTAAGAGGCAGAGAGGGTAATAGAGGCTCTATTCGACACCATAGTATCAGTAAAATAAGATGAAAACAATTCATAATCATCAACACTTTCAGCTGAGGCACAGAGGGGCTGAATTTACCGGCAATGTGTTCAGAAAAATAGTGTGTTCTCGCATCCTTAACCACGTTATTGTAGTCCTCCATACTGAGGTAATGAACTTTGAGACTGGATCTGCACTCTGCTTTTCTGCATTTACTTTTACAGCTGCGAATGTTGTTGTTTATCCTGGTCTGCTTATTAGCTGTAGACTTAGGCTAACCTTGAGAGGTGCAATAATGTTTAATGAGGACAAGCAAATCTGATTGAAATGGTTGGCCAGATCATTGGTGTGACAATCAAACAGGTGTTGGCTTTGATTCTTAAAACAATGTGCAAACCTTTAAAATGCTTTGTTCATTAAGGGTGCCAGGACACAAGGAGCTTGATGAGGCAGTATGAGTAACTGGTGATTCACAGTTAAAAACTATCCATCTGTGGTCAGATGTGGTCATATCCAGTAATTCCACAGAGGAAATGCTTACAAACCAAGTCAAATGTATGACCACGGTAATGTGTTTGACCATAGCCATGTTTAAAGTTAAAAGAAGTGGCAATATTTAAAAAAGTCAGTTGCATGAATATTAGTGATGTGCAATACCACTTAATTCCTATACGGTCCAAAAACAAGTAATACTCAGGCTAGTATTGCTTAACATCTTTTATTTCTAGTTTAATGTGACCTCCCCCCTTCTGTTTCTGTATTTATGAGGGAAATAAAGAGTAGGCTGTAGGCTTACCAATTCCAAATAACATCATACATGTTCTTTAAAACATGAACATTACAACATTTCTCTTTTGCTGCCCAGCTTACTGTGTACAGTAAGTAACTATAGTGCAACTTTACTTCACATCTGTTTCTCTGTGCTACCTTAGGGGTGAGGGTAGACTACCTCGGCCCCTGACTGTACCTATGGGGATTATTCTGCCCCGTTGACTTAGGTCAGCTACTATCTTGCCTCATAATTCAGGCATGCAGGAGGCTGGCACTCTCTGGTGGGGTATCGGCAGTCTGCAGGAACATCAGTCTTTTTGCACTCCAATGGAGGGCTGAGTTCTGATGCTGATGCAAAACAAGGTGTCACAGTCTCGTTCACAACTGGAAAGCTTGTTTCTGGTGTAGTGGAGTTCTGCACTTGTGTAGGTAGGTGAACTGGTGAGTGTGGAGGTGCATCTGACGAATCTCCAAGAGACGGCTCTGCGTGCACAGTAGGAGTTTGTAAGAGTTGAGATAGATACTGGTCCAGTTTGTGCAAGAACAGTTGCAGGAACCCACTTAGGTTCGCCTCTGTAGTTCCTGGCCAACACCGATTCTCCTTAAGTGAAAACTCTGTCCTTGGCCTGATGATCTCTTCGCATAATCTGCTTCTCTTGTTACCTCCGAACAGTGTCCTTCACTGCTGATGGTTTCAAGAGATCGAAAGTGGTGCACAGATCTCTCTTAAACATCAGGCTGGCAGGAGATGTCTTTGTTGTGGCATGTGGACTGCTGCGGTAGTTTAGCAGAAAATTGTACAGTCTTTGTTGCAGTGTTCCTTGGCCTTGAGATGCTTTCAGTGCATGTTTCATCATCTGGACAAACCTTTCTGCAAGGCCGTTTGTCGAAGGGTGGTATGGAGCTGACTTAATGTGTTGCACTCCATTCGCTTGCAGGAAGGCATGCATTTCCTCTGAGCCAAGTTGAGGTCCATTGTCAGAGACGAACTGTGAAGCAGATCCAAAACGACTAAACATTTCTCCTAGCTTCTCTATTGTCTTTTCTGTGGTAGTTGACTTCACGATAGCCACTTCAGGCCATTTACTGTGTGCGTCAACAGCGACAAGAAACATTTTGCCCTCAAATGGACCTGCAAAGTCAATGTGCTCACGATGCCATGGCTCCTGTGAGAACTCCCAGGCATGAAGAGGAGCTAGTGGTGGGTTGTTCCTAACCTTGTGACAAGATGAACAGTTTTTTGCCAAGTCTTTAATCTGTTTGGCCATGTTTGGCCACCAAAAGTAGCTTCTCCTCGCTATCTCCTTCATTCTCACTATCCCACTGTGTCCTGCATGAAGTTGTCGCAATACTTGGGTTCGGAGTGACAAGGGAATAATCACTCTCCTCCCCCACAGCAAACAGCCCGACTGAACAGACAGCTCCGACCGCCGTCCAAGGAAGGATTTCAAGTTTGCATCACCCCGAGCAGGTTGACCCCCGGCAATCATGTTCATGACAGCAGACAACAGAGGGTCAGTTCTGGTCTCCTTTTTTACCCGGAGAGCCGAAACAGGTGCTTTTTCAACCTCCCTGAAGTAGAAAATGTCCTCCCTAGTTGACTCCGGCTTCATGAAAGGAAGCGGCAATCTGGATAGAACATCCGCGTTGCAATGGGAGTCTGACTTGCGATACTTAATGTCATATGAGTGTCCTGACAACAGCAACGCCCACCTCTGTAGTTGGGAGGCAGCAAGAGATGGTATACCAGTGTATGGGCCGAGAGTGGTCGTGAGAGGTCGGTGGTCCGTAGGGAGCGAGAATTTCCTTCCATACAAGTACTGATGGAATTTCCTGACTCCAAATACAATGCTCAAAGCTTTGCGTTCCAGTTGAGCATAATTGGTCTCTGCTTTGTTTAATGTCCTTGACGCAAAAGCTTCTCCATGCCATCCGGCAAAATGTGAGAGATCAACGCCCCGACACCGTAAGGAGAGGCGTCGCAGGCGAGCTGAATTGTAAGCGATGGGTTGAAGTGGGTAAGTACCTCAGATGATGTTGGTGCATCTTTCGCCCTTTGAAAAGCTTCCTGACAGCTGGCCGTCCACTTCCATGCTTTCTCCTTTTGTAGAAGGTCATGCACTGGTTTCAGTAGTGATGCCAAGTTTGGAATGAAGTGTCCATAATAGTTCAACAGCCCCAAGAAAGACCTTAACTGATTGATATTTTCGGGCGGCGGTGCATCCACAATGGCTGTGGTTTTTGACGGTGCAGTGTGAAGCCCCTTAGCGTCAATCACATGTCCCAAGTATTCCACAGATACTTGGAAAAACTCACATTTCTCCTTGTGGACTCTCAAGCCATATTCCTTCAATCTCTGGAGAGTAGCATCCAGGTGGCGCAGGTGCTCTTCATCATTTGCTCCAGTGCACAGGATATCGTCTAGGAACAGTGCTGGGGCTGACGTGATACCAAAAGGCAGTCTGCAGTATCTGAAAAGTCCTTTGTGTGTGTTAATAGTAAGCATCTCCCGTGACTGTTCTTCTACATGCATTTGTAAGTAAGCCTGATTGAGGTCGATTTT
This sequence comes from Micropterus salmoides, assembly GCF_014851395.1. NCBI lineage: Eukaryota > Metazoa > Chordata > Actinopteri > Centrarchiformes > Centrarchidae > Micropterus > Micropterus salmoides. The sequence continues at coordinate 17,499,275 of NW_024041151.1, read as the reverse complement.
GCTGATTTTTTGTCCCCCACTCAGTCCAGCATACAAGTCATCAATCAGGGGAAGGGGGTACTGCTCTGCTGCTAGCACCAGATCGAGTGTTACCTTAATCCACAGGTCCAGATCCCCCCGTCCTTCTTGGGTAACGTAACGATAGGCGTGGCCCACTCACTGGTTGTCACAGGCTCCAGAACCCCATTCTTGGCCAGAGCGTCCAGGTCAGCCTCCACCTTGGGTTGGATGGCGTATGGCACTGGTCTTGCCACAGGTTTCACATGTGGCTTTACTGTGATTTTTTTCATTCTGCCTAACTCATCTCGGAAAACCTCATCATGCTTTCCCAGTATGGCCTGCAGGCAAGTGGAACTGTGCGACAGCTTCCTCACTTATTGCCAGTCAAGACGGATTTCCTTTAGCCAAGCACGCCCCATAATGGCAGGATAATTTCTCTTAGTAACTTAAACTGGCAACTTGGCAGTGTGGCCATTACACTGAACAGTCACCTTAGTCATTCCTTTTATGGGCACTCGATGACCAGTATACCCCTTAAAATCTGGGTCTGAAGGAGATAGTGGTAGGTGCTTCATGAACTTCCTGTAGATTCTGTATGACACTAGTGATGCCCGTGATCCTGTGTCTATCTGCATCTTTACAGTCCTTCCAGTTTGGGTCTGGCCCAAAACCCTTGTGAGCTTTCATCCGTACAGTGGACAGCTCTTCCACTGAGGAATCACTCGCTCTGTTGTTACCATGCTTAAGTGTGTGAACATGTCTTCCCTTTTTATGTTTTAGTGTCTCTTTTTTACTTCCAGTATTTGAGCCTTTGTCTTTGCGTTTTTTGTTTGTGCATACCCGCTCAACATGGCCTTTTTTCCCACAATTGTGACAATCCATCTCTTTACACCAACAGTCAGTAGCAAGGTGTCCTGATTGGCCACAGCAGAAACATGGCCCTTGTGCATTTGCTGTGTCACCGCTAAATTTATGCACTCTGCCAGAAGCATGCAGTTGATAAGCTTCCTTTGATGCCATTTCCATTGTGACACTGATATTGATGTCTTTTTCAAGCGTTAAGTCACTTTCTATGAGTAATTTCTTCTATGCTGCTTCATTTCTTAATCCACACACAAGCCTGTCTCTTAATGTGTCATTTAAAACATCCTTAAAGTCACAGTACTTAGCTAGCTTGCGTAATGCTGCAACAAACATGGTGACAGACTCACCCTCTTCTTGATTCCGTCTGTGGAACCAGAATCTTTCTGCGATCACCAGAGGCTTGGATGAAAAATGGTTAGTCAGTGTTACCACAATGTCTTTGTAGGTTTTACTGCCTGGTTTTGCTGGCTGTAAAAGGTTGCGTTGCAAGTTAAAAGTCTTTGGGCCTATCATACTCAAGAAAGTGGGCACCAACTTATCATCATCTATTCCATTAGCCATGACGAAATAGTCAAAAACGCTCCATTGCTCCACGCTCTCATCAAAGGGACCGATTGAGCCGATAATTCCAGCCATTTTGGTCTCCTGGCTATACGGCACTCTTGTCCTCACAGACGGCTCCTGCCTGTGACTTCAGTCCTGTCAATATCCGGGGCTACTTACAGTTCACACCGGGTGGTATTCAGGCTACCCTGCCTGGCTATCACCTGGCAGCGGGTGGCACCGCAGAGAAAATGCAAAATTCCTCCGTCGCGTAGAGCAAGCGTCGGTCCAGACGTCCTCGTCGCCACTTTTTGTTATATCCTTCCATCTTCTTGTTACTTGATATAATAATCATACCCCGGACTACGACGTAACATTAACCGTTTATTGTTACAACGCATGTCACAGCAACAGCATGGTTCATCACAACTACGAGAGAGACTGAAGGTTAGCCACAATCCGTTAGGCGTATCTCACTACGGATCTCATTGTAGCCCAAAATACACAACAGCCATAATTTTAGCTTGTGGTAAAACGTTTTTAATGGGCATTTAGCATGTGAAAGTACAAATTACACATGTGTGCACAGTGGTGAAGCAATGTCCAAAAAAACAAATTCAAGTCACATATCACCACTAACAGTAAAAAGAAATACATGTTTTCCACCAGGGCGGTAAAATGTGAAGCTTAGCTGGCTGATATGAGCTGCTGTTTCCGTTTTATTGCCAATAATATTCATCAGCTGTTTGACTCAGGAAGGTAAGGGCACATTTCTGTCCACATAACAAAGCCGTAACAGAGACTGGAGAAGAACTACATGAAATTACAATCCAACTACATATATTTTCTACATATCATTTGCATCGCTAAAGTCTAACTTTAGTTAATTACCTGTCCAGCTTTGAAAACATCTGTCCCACATTATAGCCTTCCATCTAGGAAAATCCACAACATCAGTGATTTCTGCCGTCATCTGTCTGCATCTGTCCGGACTCCTCTGGCTTCATGGTGTACCAGTGTCCAAAAATCTCTTTGTCTCTCCCTGAGGAAAAGGGGGGTGACGGGCTGATCAAACCTAAAGTGAAAGGTTTGCTTTCCTATATGTGCTGTTTTGGACAGTCCAATCATAAAATTTTCCAACTCTGGTGAAGTTGAGATAACAGACTCTGTGCATAGACATCTATGCATGACTGTTATGCTGACAATACTAACATTACACAGAGACTAACTTCAGCCTGAACCAGGCTGTGGGGACCTCAGCAGCCATAAACTAAACAACCTCTAAACACTCCCAAGATCAAAAGGGCATCAAAGACTCCTTCTTCAGTCTTGACTCTCTACCCCATTAAAGAGCCATTAATTTGGAATCTTAACATGCCCTCTCACTTTCACATCTAGGTGTGAGAAACTCCAGACACCAGAGAAGGACGCTGCCCCGAATTCCTTTGTGTGGACAAATGAATATTGTCTCCCTATAAACTTGCCTATTACATGATTTAATTAAATGAATCTTTAAGTTACTTAGTAGGTCTTTCCACGTTAATTTGAGTAGTTGTATTACCATGTTGTTGCTGTTGAAAAGAAGAAACCACAAATAAGTTAATTTTGCAGTGTTCTTTAATTTTCAGCAATGATCACTGACATTCCTTTAAATCATGTTTTAACTAATGCTTTATCCCCAACACTTTCTGACACTTCCTTTATAAATGATATGATACAGAAATATTATCCTGTGCTACTTAATTAATTTTCCAGCTCGAAATTAAAGTTAAATAACCATTTCTTCCCTAGTGAGAGGATCAATTGTTCTCTTGTGGAACCAGTGTCGTGAGGCCAGCCGAACAACAACTGGCTGGAGAAACAACAAGCTGTAAGGAACCAACGGCATTCTGTGGTTAAGTTGATGTCCAATAGTCTTTTAATCGGTTAGTTTATTTTAACCTAGTTATTATTGTCACACTCTGCCGGACAGCTCTTCTTTGTGTTGCACTTTTTAGTTAGTATCTTCTTTATAGTATGTTGGGTTTTGGGGGTCTGTCTTGTCTGTCGTCTAGTGTTTGGTAACCCTTGTCATGTCTGTTACCCCAGTTATCCCTCTGCATGTCTGTCTCTGTTTTCCCTGCTCTCTCTCCCTGCCTGTGCCTCATTAGCCTCATGTCTTTCACCTGTGTTGCTCCTGCCCTGCTCGTTAGTCCCTGTGTGTGTGTGTGTATATATACCTGGTGTTTCTGTCTCGTCTTTGTCGGGTCATTGTATGTTGTCACCCTGTGTAGCAGTGTGTCTCGTGTCTCCAGCCTTACTCACCGTGTCTCCCTGTTACCCTGCTCAGTTTTGGATTCTGGTTTTCACCCTTTTGGATTTCTGTTGGACAGCCTTTGTTTTGGGACTCTGTCATCAGCCACTCAGTTTGTAAGTGTGCTCGCCTTTTGTTTGTTTATTAAAACCCCTTTGTACTATACCTCTTCCTGCCTTGCGTCCTGCGTTTGGGTCCTCCAACCTGCCTCACCCACACCAAACCGTGACAATTATCATATCACTATGAGTTTATTAGTTCTCTTTTTCTTAGAATCAAATCCTTCTCCACAATAACTCAGGCCAACTAAATTCACATTGAGCTCCACTACATTCTTATTGTGTGCATCCTGTTTGTTTAGCCATTGTTTATGTCTTTGATGTATATTTAACCGCATTTATATTCACCCTTAGTTAGTTAATTAATTTCACTGTAATCACAGGAAACGTGTGTGTGTGTGTGTGTGTGTGTGTGTGTGTATTGTTTAACTCCAGGTCACTGTAACAGAGGATTTTTGCCTTCGATATGAGATTGACTGATTGATTTATAGAAATAATTAAGCAAGTACAACTAACTGATCACTAGGAATAATTGCGGAATTATTAAACCCATAACGTTACCCAGGGAGCCCGGAGACCCTGGGTGAACTGAATTTCCGGTGGTACCCCGAGGATTTACGAATTAAGATTTCTGAATAATTAATATTCATCATTTTTATTAACAGTAGGTACAATGCTACAATGGTATAAAGATCCACAGGCTGTCGGCTCTCGTGCTAAATAACACATGCTCGTTCAATTGTCCCAATGTCACTTCTCTTCTTACTTCTAAAAAACCAGAAGACTACTCCGACACTGCATGTTATTATTATTTCCTCGCATTTGACGCATTTAATGTAGTGACTGGCGTATACACTGCCGGAATTATACAAGTAGAAGAAGAACACGGTGATGACAAAATGCGCTCAGCAGCGCTGTTTGTCTGTTGTCGGCTATTGTATAATGCAGCTTCTCCATAGAAGGGGTTGCCTACGGTTATGTAGATAAAAATGGCTCATTCTAAGGTAATAAAAATATAACGGCTCATTATGTAAGGTCTTTATACACCACTGAAAACATAGTTATGGATCTTATATTGCATTTCTGTCAATAGATGCTAAGAAATATTACACACTGAACCTTTAATTATAATAAAAACATCCTACTCAGAACTGCCGCTTCATAGCATCATAATATTATTTTGACATAATCTCAGATGTTTAGCGAAGTTTGCGGTGTTGCCAAAGTATTTCACTGTCTTTGCGCACACATCACATACAGCGTCATTATTACCTTCACAGCTAAAATACAGCCAGACGTGACTGCTTTTACAGTCAGCCATAGTCTGTATTCATTCGTGGGAAAAGTAAAGGGCTGCAGCGGCTCACTTCAAAGAAGCTCCGTCACAGAGCTGTAGCACAAGCATGACTTTGACAGGAGGATGGAGAAGTAGTTCCTATAAACCGAGTATAATTAGACCATCCTGGTGACAGTAAGATACTTACTCACAGTAAACACACACTCACTCCAAATTACTGAGTTTAGATTCTTGATTCATTTTATGAGTATCGATCCTAGAGCGGAAACGTTAGTATGAGGATCCTCGCTCTCGCTCTCTCGAATTTTCTGCCATTACAACAACTTTGAGTGACCTTTTCCAAAAACATTGACCTCTTCAGTATCTTAGCAAAAACTACAGTCTTTCATTGAGACTGGGTTGTGGTGAATAAAAAAGTGAGTGACTGTATAATTAAGTCTTTAGTCCAAGTAAGTCAAATTATTTGTCTGTGTTGTCATTACAAAGCACTTCAGCGTGCAAAGTATGAAAGGTGCAACAACAAAAGTGCATGACATAAAACACCTGTTATGTAAACTAATTTGTTATTATAAACACATTAATTTATCCCTTCCTCCATGCATTCTAGTATAACTTATTTTTATGTTATGTTTATGCATCACCAGATATCAGAGCGAGAATTGTCCTTGAGAAACACTCAAAGGAATCCTTTTCATAATGTTGTAAGACAGTCACCAGTCTGAGCCTGTCTGTGGCAAAAAGAAGCACTTTTTGTGAACATAATTTTGACGGGCACAATTGAAGGAATATGTAGCAGCTACTGCAGCCAGTTCGTGGCTGCCAGCTGTTGCCATCTACTGCACAGATTCCAAAACTCTTTATACCTACTTTTCATTTCCACACCAAAATACGTGAAAATAAGGCCCAAGATTATCCTTTATGGCTGAAATTTTATGATGTTTTGATAAATGTCATACTCAATAAAACATTCACCACCAACTTTTTTTCATGGTGGAATTAAAATTATGAATCAAACGCAGTCCTCCATGGATGACCCAGATCTTACAACCCTAAACTACAAATATTTGTCTAACTGTTTGACAAATGGCTTCTCATGTGGTACTGCAATTTGTGACTTTGCGTTACATAATATAGCCTATATTGCCCATAACTTAGCTTGACAAAATATCATAGACAAAAAGATGATTTGATCTTCAGATAAAAGGGATGTTAAAAACATACTGGGTAAAAAATAATTATTGTAATAATTTGGCAAATATTGTGCTTGGTTAGATTTTTAAAATTTGCTTTTAGTAAGTGATTCTAAATTTGCAATAAACTCCATTTTTACATATGATTTTTTGTGAATCTGGCTGTGAACTTTTATCATCAGGTTATGTATCAGGAATCATGAATACTTTTATAACACTTCGCATCACTGCATGTAAAGATGTTTGAAGTACTACTGTTATCTTACAGTTTTTCTCAAATGCTAAAACACATTTCACAAACGTTTTGTCCATGTTCTCCAATGTCTAAACACAACACCCTTTTCTAAAGCTACATAAACACAACCACACCTTCTCCCTTCAAAACTCAAACTTTCACACCAAAAGAGCAGCTCGAAGCTTTGAAAAATGTAAACACTATACACATCATTACACACTACAGCAAAACAATTGAAAACACAATGCTCAATTTGTGAGAAGGTTCTTTGTTTCATAACTGCCAATGCATATTTAGAAACTTTACAATAATGGATCTTCTTAGATCTCTGCAGAGGATTGGGCATTTAGATTTGTGAGTTTCATATGAAGAGTATAAATCTATAGTAAATTCTGTACACTACTGTAACACAACTCAATGCAAAAACAGAATCTATTGCACACAACAGTACTCTTGAAAACATGATCAGGGTGTGAAGTTTTTTTAATTTATTTTATTTACACCACAATCACTGTGCGGCATCATGTCGCTGAGCTGCATCGGGCCACATCACCTCATCCATATCGCAGGCTATATTGTCTCTTGCCAGGCACCGCGGGAAAAACGCCCTGGAATGGCGGATCCATCCTTGGAAGTTCTCCACTGGGATGTCAACACACGCCAGCTCCATTGCCCTTAGGAGGTTCTCTCTAGTGTATGGTTGTCTGTCATAAACCTTCCATCTCCACGATGAGAAGAACTCCTCTATAGGGTTCAGGAAAGGGGAGTAGGGTGGCAGACAGACGTTTAAAAAGTGGTTACTGTTGGTGGTGAACCACTCTCTGATTTGGTTTGTTCTGTGGAAGCGTACATTGTCCCAAATGATCACATAAATGGGATGTTCGGGCCCAGGATGGTGTTGTTGGCGGTCCAGGAGGATATCTTTTAGCTCCTCTAGGAAGGTTAGGAGACGTTGGGTGTTGTAAGACCCAAGGACAGCCTGCCGGTGGACAAGCCCCTCCAAACCCATGGCCGCACAAAGAGTAATATTACCCCCCCCCCCCGTTGGCCAGGAACCTCAGTGATGGCTCTTTGGCCAATGATGTTACGGCCTCTTTGCCTTCGTTTCTGCAGGTTGAAGCCAGCCTCATCCAGGAAGAGGTACTCATGAGGTCTGGCCATCGCGTCCAACTGTAATATCCTCTGTGAAAATGTGAAAGTGCACAGGTGTTCAGAACAACAGTCAATCAGGTAGCATAGTATTGTCCAGAAGTAATGTAGGCCACTGAGCAACACAGTATGTTCACTAACTGTACTGTGAACATGGATGTATATTTACTTGCACATACTCGTAATGTAGGTCTTTGTGTCGTGCAGAGTTTCGCTCAAAGGGAACCCTATAGACTTGTTTCATCCGCATCTTTTGGCGCCGGAGAACTCGGTCTATTGTGGCCAAGCTGACATCATCAATGCCCTCAAAGTTCACATTATCGGCAATGACTTTGTCTCTGATCTCCCGGAGTCTGATGAGGTTGTTCTCACGAACCATATCCACAATGAGGGTTTCTTGTGCCGCTGTAAATATGGCAACCCTCCCACCTCTATGTGGCATTCTTTCAACTCTAAAGAAAGAAACGTGTTGTCAATTGACATGTTTTACAATACAGTAACAACTGATTTGAAACTAATAGACTACTTTCACAGGCTTGTAAAATTGTATTGTGACAAAGAAAGCAATAGAGTACAATACCTGTTGTGTGAATGCCCTGATAATGGTGGCCACGGTGAACCTACTCAGGTTTGGACGGACTCTTAGTCCTGCTTCAGCCATTGTCATGCCATGGACAATGACATGGTCAATGACTGTTGCTCGCATCTCGTCCGTAATGATGGTGCGAGGTTGTCTTGCTCTCCCTCCTGGACCTTCTCCTCTCCCTCCTGGACCTTCTCCTCTCCCTTGTTGGCCTCCTCCTCTTCTTCCTTGTTGGCCTCCTCCTCTTCTCCCTTGTTGGCCTCCTCCTCTTCTCCCTTGTTGGCCTCCTCCTCTTCCTCCCTGGCCTGCTCCCTGGCCTGCTCCTCTTCCTCCTTGGCCAGCTCTTCTCCCTCCTCTGACTCGATTACCTCTTCCCCTGACTCTGCCTTCATCCATTGTGTTTGTTTGAAATCTTCAGCAAACTGTGCACTCTGAACTTGCTTTTATACATGTGGTCACAGCATTAGCAACAGGTGTTTTCAATTTTGAATCGTTGTGTGTAATGAATGACGCCAGGTGTGTTCATTTTGTTCAAATATTGCTGACTGTGGCAAGCATTTTGCATCACATGAGCTTTCATTTGAGAATATGAGCAGAGTTCTTTTGCAACTTGTGTTTTAGCAAGGAAAAATGTGTTAAGATTTGTGAACGGAGGATTGTGTTTTGTGAATTGTGTCTTCATGTGAAATGTGTTTATGATATTGGAAAATGATGGCTAGATTTAGTAAATGTGTTTAGACAACTGGTCATTTGGTTTAGAGGATTGGCTTTTGTGTTTTAGCATTTGAGAAAAACTGTAATCACCACTTTTTCTTTACACCTGTGGGGCTGGGATTCCCTCATATCATAAACAAGAGGCACAAATAATTAGTCTGTATCTTAATTTTTCAATAATTTATTAACATACAAGTACAAATATTTATGAAAATGACAATTAATATAGATTACATAAAGTTATAATTAAAGAAAATAATAAAAATACAATGGAAAAATAGAAGTGTAGTTAACTTTATTACTCCTCCTATTCAGAACCTAGACAAAAATCCTAAAGATTACTCAAATTCACTCAGATTAGCCTACTAGAATCATTGGACATTAAACTTAACATTATATTGATATTAAATTATTCAATTCTTAAAGAGAGATAACCGACCCAATTTTGCAAGAGACCAATTCCCTTCACCCTCTGGAATCAAGTCTACCGGCCACTCCTTGTTTCTCAAATATAAACCCCTAAATACGGTGGCCTTTAGGTCTCTGGCCAAATACAAAAGCCACAACACGAATACCAAAAGCCACAACGGATGTTGACAACAAGAGACATTTAGTAACAGTTCTAACAATAACTGTTCTCTGAAGAACACAACTACATAATAGTACAGTGGCAATGTGGCTGTCCTGCATTCAGGAGGTCTGGGTTTGAATCATGGAACGAGACTACTTCTTACAGTTTTTGCCCGTTGCTTGAACACATTTTGCAAAACTTTGCTCATAGTGCCAAAACTCTACACACAAGTAAACATGACAACACTGGGAAATATACCATTCACATCTATGTCAAATTGAAACTCTACTATCAAAATGTAACTCTGATGACAAAATGACACATACTTGCATCATATGCATACACTTTCAGATCAGCGGGAGCACACTACTTTATATAAACACTGCAGTCTTTGATTTTCACTGTTTATTCAGAAGGCATATTTTCAGGAGGCACATTTTCAAACAATCAAAAAAAGCAAATAGGCCTACTCAATATTGGACATTGCATCACTGTAAATTGCAGTAACATGAATTCAGATAAAGCAAAAAAATATATGATAATGCAAAAAACACTATATTGTAAACACAGAAAATCATGGAAATTGTGCATACGTGGGCTCATGGATCCCGCCGTCTGTTGGGGTCTGGCCACAGGACCTCATCGACATCGCAAGCAATGTCTTCTCCCGCTAGGCACCGGGGGAAAATATCCCCTTGCATGTCGAAACCATCCATGGATTGCTGTCACCGGCCTGTTCCATTGCCTGCAGAAGAGGCATGCGGGCATGTGGTTGGCGGTCATATACATGCCATCTCCAAGCCGAAAAGAATTCCTCTATAGGGTTTAAAAATGGTGAGTTAGGGGGCAAGTATACCACTTCAAATTGATTGTGGTTGGTGAACCAGGCCTGGACCAGAGCAGCCCGATGGAAACTGACATTATCCCATACCACCACAAACCTGGTCTGTTCTGTACAACTATATTATGGAAAGCATCTAGAAATGTGAGTATATGTTGGCTATTGTATGGACCTAGTTTTGCATGATGTTGCAGAAGCCCTCTAAGGCATATGGCAGCACACAATGTGATATTTCCCCCGCGCTGCCCTGGGACATGCACAATTGCCCTTTGGCCAATTACATTATGACCCCATCGTATTGTTTTGCTCAGGTCAAATCCAGCTTCATCAATGAAAATTAATTCATGAGGCTGTGCAGCTCCATCCATGACCAAGATTCTCTGTAACAAAAAAAAACATCATATTACTACACTACAGTGCTACACATACAGAACCCTCACCCCATCACACAGGAACCTGTGTAGTTCTCCGAATGGATCCATGTGGTACTGATATGGTACATATTCAACTGCTACTGGATTTCACCAATACTGTATTGTAAATGTAAAGGACAGTTACACTTATCCGTACATATTCAGCTCGAAGTCCTTTGACCCTGACACTGTTCCTCTCAAATGGGACCCTGTAGAGCTGCTTCATGGTGATGTTGTGTTTTCCCAAGATGCGTCTGATGGTGGTGATGCTCACATGGTTTATGTTGAACACTTGCCTGTCTGCAAGTATTTTCTGTCACTAGGTCCACAACAGCAAGTTCCTGCTGTTGTGTGAACAGGCGTTGGCGTCCTCCCCCCAGAAGGTCTTCTAGTCATTCTAGAGAAATACAACCACAAATTGTCATCGGTTTGCTTCTTTTTCTTACATTACTGTATATAATTTATCAACCACTGTACTGAAACATCTCAATATACTGTAAGTAATCATGCATGGTATGTTTCACAAAAACTACCACTTTGGCTGCAAAAGGAGCATTAGCACCCTGCAATACCCTGTACACGTGACTATACTATAGTACAGTGCTGTAAATACATCTGAGTGGAGTAGAAGGTAGAGAGGTGAAGACATACCTGTTTTCTAGTCGGAATGTTATTACAGATGCCACTGTGAAGCGGCTTAGATCTGGGTGGACTCTTTGCCCAGCTTCCCTCGTAGTCAGGCCATGGTTGATGACATGGTCCACCAAAGTTGCTCTTATATCATCAGAAATCGGGGTCCATGCATGGCCTCTTCGACCTTAACCTTGACCTTGTCCTCCTCCTCCTCCTCTTCCTCTGCCTCTTGCTCTCCCTCCATCCATGCTTGCAAAGTTCTTGAAATGGCTAAACTAAGGGCTTTTTGCAGCTGGCTGATTGGTGTTCAGTTTTGCAAGTAAGTGCCTTCAGGTGTGTATTTGAGTGGTAGCAATTACCTGATGTGTTTTGTATTTTGGATACATGCGTTTTCCAAATGGCACCCTGAGATTTCATTTTTGAACAAAGTGTCTTATGTATGAAATAGAGTGCAGTATGCAAGTGTGTTCCATAAAGGAGTAAGTGTGTTGCAGAATTGCAACTAGAATGCAAAGCAGCGCTTTTGTTTAAGGTATGGGTACATGTGTTTGAGGTATGGTAACAAAAGCTTCAAGTTGTGTTACTTTAGTCTAAGCATGGGTCTATAGTGTTCAAGCAACGGGCAAAAACTGTAATGTGACTTTTCCCCGCATTATAGTGTCTGCCAAATTAGCAAATGTAGGCCTACGTGGAAGAAGAACTTCTTATCTGTTAAATAAGTAATACGTTGTTCTGGTCAAATATACAGCGGGATGTTTGTGTGAATTAAACAGCTGTCTGTGCATATTAGCTTCAAAAAGAGAGAGATCATTGCTCATAAGGAGTTTCCATTTCCCTCTCACACGCAAACACACAAACACGCAGTCCAATAAGCTACTTGCCCCAATATTGCAACAAAGTTTAAAGTTTAAGTTGCAATGGCCTGAAAAATGCCACCAAAGAGTACTGTTCAAGAAGATACTGCAATTCCGCCATTTATGGCAGTATTATGGCCATTTAGGCTATTTTGCTTGCAGGTGCGTGGGAAGACCTTTTGGCTTCAGGGTTCTGCAGAGTAGTAGAGAAGAGTAGTAGGGTTCTGCTTTTTGCTGTGTGGTGTGTAACATATGTGCATTTGAGGCATAACAGTTTAACATAGCACTGTAGCAGCTGGATAGAGGATTAGTGACCTTTAAGGGGAGAGCAGAGGTTAGTGGTTGTGTGCAGACTCAGACCCTTATATGGTGTCTAACAGATGCCTACACATATCCTATAGCACTGTGCCCTTATTTGGATTGGTGCCTTAGTTTGCAGACTCAGACCCTTATATGGTGTCTAACAGATGCCTACACATGTCCTATATAAGCTATGTTTGATGTACAGAGAGACAGAGTGGTCATCGGGCTGGGTCACTCTCCAAGCTGCTGCAGACCTTGTAATTGATGCTGAACTCCTTGATGTAATAAACTTTTATGATCAAGAACGGTGTCAAGCGGATTTCTTCTCAACACATCATCGCAGCATTATTGTTGGGACACCACAGCTGTAACACAGTTTATAGGCCTATAACGCATTATAAAAAAATAAATCGGCAATATTACAGGCTACCTGCTACAATCTAGGTAACGCATGTTACAACTTATTTTAAGCCGAAATAAAGTAATGTTTTTTTAATAATTCATCAATACCAAGAAAGATTTTGGCACCAGAAAAAGCAATTTTTGAGTAAAATATTAACATCATTACCTGTTGATGCAATCCGACGGTCGAGCTTGTAGGCAGGGTGCAAACTACAGGGGAGCTCAGCTCCTTTTAACAAGATGGTAGTTCCCCTGATGGATCATGCCTAAATACATTTCTATAGGCTGTGTGTTTGTGCTTTAAAGAATTACTTTCATGATCAGAGAGGCTGATCATCCTGACCGATCCTGCCATCTCCCGTCAAATAATCAATGACGTTATGCTGCTGTACCTCGTGTGTAAATGCGCACAGCGTCTTTCTTAATGGGGAGACGACTCATCCTATTTTACCCATAATATTTATATTGACACACCGATATGAATCAGTCAGAATCTAACGTTGATTAATGTTGTGTGTTCTTCTCCAAATCCAAAATGTCTCACGCACAGTCCAGGTTCATACAATGAAACTGTTTGGAGTAAAGCAGCCAGCCTCCTGATCAATCCTGAACTCCATCAGAGCGTCTAAATTATTTCAGAAGCTAAAAGTTGAATTCTGTTTCCTTTGCAGAGTTTCCTGTGCCTGTCCTGTCAAGTTTATAGCTACACTTTTTAGTTTTGCTGCATAAATGTCCCAGGGTATTTGCTGTGACATTACAGCGCCGATGGAAATGTTTAAAATGACTCACAGATGCCTTTCTAATCATGAAGGTAAACCATTAAACAAAAACACTCATACATCAACACAATAAAATAAAAAATCACCTGGAAAGTTAAAAGGAAAAGTAGAGGTGGGATAAATGCAAGAAAATAATTAGTTGAGTTGAGTGCGGGTGGATGATTTGTGCATACATGATTATTCAGATATGTCAGAGCCAATTCACACATCACGCCAATGTAACTCGTGTAATGACAAAACAGTGCAAACAGCTGCTGATGTCAAATTATTAGGCTGTAACATAAAGAGCATCTTCTGCATTCAGCACTAACCTGGTGTATTTTTCTTTAAATTCAAATTGAAATAATACAATATGTATCTTTATAGAGTTGTGTAATTATTTGGTAACCTACTAAATTTGGCGTTATTCTTGTTACAACTAACTAGGATAGTTATTCTTGCAATATTCCACTTTTTGACAACCGATTTGACCAGTGTCATATTTATATGTATGACATTTCAAAACATAAATACCAGTAACACTACAATACTCTCTCTTGCTTCTGTTTTTTAACATGTCAACAAACAGCATGGCTCCACAAAACACTTAACATAGAGAGAGAAACAGAGAGAAAGAGGAGTACATTAACACAAGTTAAAGTACCACTGTCACAAACCTAGATTAAGAATGCAATATTTAAGCAGACACAACCAAACTCAGAACAAATGAGCCTACAGGGCCATAAGCAAAGAGCAGTCAATGAAGAAAATGAGTCGCACAGACAATGTTTTAGGGATCCAGAGCCTTTCTATAGCCGCTTTCCACAGAGATCCCGCAATCAAAACGGAAAGAATGTCAGCCAATATATCCTCAGACAGCCCGCCGACTTGTTGTGGCCCCACAGTGTTTGTTGTGCTGCTCAATGGAGCGCCTGTTGGGCACAATTAACGTTCAGTTTCACAGCATCGTCCAAATGACTTCCGCTGTTCTCATGTTTTGCAGTCCTTTCACAAAGGTGTATATGAAAACAGGCACAGGACGGTCTCCTTCGAAGCATAACGTTAACAGCCGGTCACACGCGCAGTACAATACACAAAACTGTGTAGCAGTGTGACAAACTTATTTTAAAATAGCCAGGCTACTAACTGTCTCTGTACATTAATTAAATTAGACTTTTCTTTCTTCTGCAGCTTGTTGCTGCCTCCACAGAAAACACACACATTCGTCACAACACCGGTGTACTCTGCCTGTTTGTCCCGCCCTTTAACCACAATTTTTGAAACGTGAATGCCATCTACATGGACGAATCAGAGGTCTCTCCTAAAATAAACATCACAGTCTGTTACAACTCAGGGTCAGAGGTTACCCTCTTAAAGTGACAGAGCCTAATATGAGAATACGTATGCTGCTATTCACCTTTTAACTCAAACTAAGGGGTTAGATAATATAAACAGCATCTAGCATTTTATGCATATGCTCCACTAAGGAATCTGTACTCTCTGTAAATAATCCATAAACTTTCATTGTTATGCAGATGATACTCAGTTATATCTATCGATCAAGCCAGATGAAACTAATCAGTTAGCTAAACTTCAAATGTGCCTTCAGGATGTTAAAACCTGGATGACCTGTAATTTTCTAATGTTAAACTCAGATAAAACTGAAGTTATTGTTCTGGGGCCCAAGCACCTCTGTGACGCATTATCTAAAGATATAGTTTCCCTTGATGGCATCGCCCTGGCCTCCAGCACCACTGTGAGGAATCTTGGAGTTATCTTTGATCAGGACATGTCGTTTAAGTCTCACATTAAGCAAATTTCAAGGACCGCCTTTTTTCACCTACGTAATATCGCAAAAATCAGGAACATCCTGTCTAAAAATGATGCAGAAAAACTAGTGCATGCATTTGTTACTTCTAGGTTGGATTACTGCAATTCCCTATTATCAGGCTGCTCGAAAAAGTCCATTAAGACTTCAGCTAAGAATTCAGCTGATCCAGAATGCTGCAGCACGTGTTCTGACAGGAACCAGGAAAAGATATCATATTTCTCCTGTTTAGCTTCTTTGCATTGGCTTCCAGTAAAATCCAGAATAGAATTTAAAATCATTCTTCTTACCTACAAAGCTTTTAATGGTCAGGCACCATCTTATCTTAAAGAGCTCATAGTACCTTACTACCCCACCAGAGCACTGCGCTCCCAGAATGCAGAGTTACTTGTGGTTCCTAGAGTCTCCAAAAGTAGAATGGGAGCCAGAGCGTTCAGCTATCAAGCTCCTCTCCTCTGGAACCAGGTTCCAGTTTGGGTTCAGGAGGCAGACACCATCTCCACATTTAAGAGTAGGCTTAAGACTTTCCTCTTTGATAAACCTTATAGTTAGGGCTGGCTCAGGTGAGTCCTGAACCATCCCTTAGTTATGCTACTATAGGCCTAGACTGCCGGGGGACTTCCCATGATGCACTGAGCTCCTCTCTCCTCTACTTTCTCTCCCTCTTTTTGCAACCTCATCCCATTAATGCATGTTACTAACTCGACTTCTCCCCTTTCCCGTAGTCTTGTGCTTTCTCATCCCTCTCCTTTCTCCTCCTATCACTTCCTGCAGGTGTTTCTGGCTCTGGAGCTATGGAGTCTGGATCTGTGGTTGCGAGTCACCTGCTGCCCCCGTGTTCCTGCTCGACACCCTCTGCTGCAACAACTATTGTTATTAGTCCTATTGTTATTATAATCATTAACATTACGATTATTATCATTAACACTACTGTCTATATCTGTAACATTTTTCATTTAGTCTACAGCAACATCACCTTTTCTGTCCAACCCTCTCTCTCTTTCTCTCTGTTCCTCTCTTGCCCTCTCTCTCTCCTTCACCCACAACCGGTCGAGGCAGATGGCCGCCCACCCTGAGCCATGGTTCTGCTCGAGGTTTCTGCCTCTTAAAAGGATTTTTTTCCTTGACTCTGTCGCCTAGTGCTTGCTCTTGGTGGAAATTTTTGGGCTTCTGTAAATAACATCACAGTACGATCTAGACCTGCTCTTTTATGAAAAGCGCTGTGAGATAACTGTTGTTGTGATTTGGCGCTATATAAATGAAACTGAATTGAAAATTTAATTGAATTGAATCTGGTGTCTGGTTCAGTCTAAAGTCAGCCTGAACCCATATTTCCTGTCTTTTGTGTACTCAACAGTTGAACCTTGTTTCAAACAGCTGTAGAAGTAATAATTCAAGTCCCCGAAATGTTGAGCTTAGTATTTGCAGTAAAAATTAAATAAGTGAGCTGTGTTGTCGACAACATTTTATCAACCTAATCTTTCCTTTAAACTTGTGACTGTTCACAATTGTTGTTCTCCACATAGACCAGAATAATTACTACACACCACACATCAAAGGTAGTGAAAGCCAGAATAGGAAACTCTCATGAGGATTCTGAGGATGTGATCATTTTTACATCCTCTTTCTACTGACACTAAATTCTGCCTTCAAGTCATGTGTTCTCATTGAGCCTCTCTTTAGAAAATAATCACATTAATTGTTACTAACATGACATTACTGACATTAAATAATCTTATTAAATCTGGTATATTATATGAGATTGCTTTAATCTGCTTTATTCGGATGAAACAACACGCTATATACTGTAGTAAATGTGAACATACACATCAAGCACAGAACATTGTTGAGCAGTCAGTGATTTCTCAACTGTGTTTATATGAAGGGTTTAAGAAAGGCTCAACAACAAACCAAACTTAGTTAGTATGAATTATTGATCAGGAACACTAAATTATTAACACTAAAGTATTTCATTATAGGTCTAAGACATAACAGGCAAACCAGTTTGGTTGTGGATGCCATGCTCATAATGAAAGTAAATCTGCATGGAACAAAACAGAAAAAGAAAAAACAGGTGGAGTGAAGACCTCACAGGCAGGCAGAGCTAGGCGTCTGGGTTGAAAGAAAAACTGAAAGTAGGCTATAGGAATCTATCTGAGCTGTATGATGGCAGAGCAGAAGGCAGAAGTGTACTCATAATACTTTAATCTCGACTCTATTCTTCAAATGGTACTTCAGCTTTATTCTCATCATGTGTACTTTATGCTCGACATTTCGTAATAATCTCGAAATGCAAAAAACCCCAAAAACATTCATCATAATTTTTTCCCCCTTAGGCCCTAATATTCATATTTATGCATTTATAGCATCTTTCAACTTAATAATGGCAAATGCTTTTGCTTTGTAAAAAAAGTACAATACAAAAAAACTGGTGCACTCTGTGTTCCTTTCAGCCCCTTCATCTTACTGTCCCCAGGTCAGATCTATGGGGCAGGGAGGTAGCTGCATGCATTGTTCTCTGCCACAGTGTCTTATATGAAGCTACCACCAGGAGTCACCAGTAAAATGTGCATGTCCAAAAACATGGCTTGAAACAAAACAAGAAAATCTTCACCACTAAACATTTTAGGGACTTTAAATGTATGAAAGTAAACTGTCAGAGAATGACCTACCAGAGGTAAACAGTTATGAAAGCATAAACATTAGGTGTAAAAGACATCCAAGGTACTGACTGCCTTACATATTTGATTTATACTATTTGCTGATAAAGTACAATTTCACTGACCAAAAACTGAGATTAGAAATAAGTATATGGTGTTGCGAAGGGCCGATGTGAGCACACAGTAGTATACATGTAGTAGGTTATAGTTTTAAGAAGTACTAGGAGAGATGATGTGGAGTTGTGCTGCTGTTTTTCACCATGACAGGGCCAAGGTAACAAGGCCGTTTTCACCATCAGACCGACTCTGACTGTCCTGAGATATACTTCAGTTAATTTTTATAGTGGAGCAGCTGATAAAAACAAAACTGCAAAATCTATGTCAGTATTCACAGCTAGAATGAACCAAACTACAGGATGGGATGATGTGACACAAAGCAGCTACAGCACATTTTAAATATCTACAGTACATCTGTCAACACATTTGAGTCTTTATAAATGTCAAAGTTTTAGCACCTCAATGTGAGGAACTGAATATGAAACTTGACTAATATTAGCTTACTGAAGGGCAGAGAAAGAAACGGTTCCGCTATATTGAAGACAAATCTTATCACGGTTGCTTTCACCCCCCTCAAAATTTGGTTGGTGGGGGTTGTCAAATATAAGTTGCACTCAGTTCCCTGTACAGACCTCAGGAGGGAAGACATTAGATTCTGAAGTAGCCTGAAAATAACGGAGGATGGCCTTGCTTAAGACCGCTTTGCTTCTCTTCATTTGTCTTGAAGGCTGTGGTAAGCCTATAATTAATTGTAATAATTTATGATATGAATAATGATGACTTAAGAAATGAATAGTAGAAAAGTTAAGTGCCGAGTTACATTACAAGGAAGAGGATCAATAATGATGAATTTTCCCCCTGCAGCTCTGACTTCGGGTTTGAATATCGATGGATTGCAAAATGTTCCAGATTCCCTGAGAGCAGTAAGTTTGATTTTGGATTTCTTGCAATAACATATATATTTTCACTCAAAACATAAATAAATAAACACAAACACATATGATGATTATGATGTGCTGGTTTTTTATATGATGTGTGTTACGTGTTGTTCTGAACTTCTTGAAACACAACTCAGATCTCAATTCAAGAAACAAATACATGTAATTATATAGAAATTTGGGGATTTTCAATAACTTCCTAGATTTACTTTAGGAAAACATTTTGTATCTTGTGTGCTAAAATTGTATGTTTAATGCATCACTCTTTCTTGGAGGAGTAATGAGGACGCTACAGTATGATACACAATTGTTCCATTCTTTAAGAGAAAGCATGCATCATTAACTCCACACAATTAAATTGAAACAACGTGACAAATGCAAGGAAATAATGTTGACTTGTTATAGAGGGAACTAAGATTTGCATTTCTTCAAAATCAGGAAGTACCTTCATTTCTAATGTTTCAGTTTTGAATCTATAGTGGAACTAATCCAGCCACAAATAAGTTTCTTCCTCATGAAATACACTTTAGATTAACTCTAATTATACATTATAAATCTCATGTACACAATAACTTAGAATGAGGCACTGGTAAGTGTAAGTTATTCAATCAGTTTACGGTGTTCATTTATTTTCATTGTTTGACCTTATATTCAGAATGGGGACGTCTGCCAGGACTGCACACAAATTTTTCAACTACTTGCTGACCTGTTTTCCAATGCAGACCTCCAGGTGAGTACAAGTAGGCGACTAAACAGCAAACACATTCCACTGGATTAATATTTGCTTACTGATTATTATTGATACTATGAATGTCCAAATTCATAAATCAAGATTAAAATAGCTGAAGTGTTTGCTGAGATCAGTAGTTGAATAGTTTATCAAATAAAGAAATGCTTCAAATTCCTAGAGTTTATTCCACCTGTTCTCTTATCAGTTGAAGCACATTCAGAGATGCAAATCATTTGTGTATACAATGAAATACACATACACACCCACACACAGAAACTAAAGGTGGGGTCCATTTTTGTAACGGGTGCATAGCCACTTCCTATTTTCTATGTCTAACAAAAGTTTAAATGAAATTTCACATACAATTTCTGATTCTTAGCTGACCTCAAACATCCTTCTTCCTCTGATTGTAATCCGGTCTGTGCAGCACCCCTTCTGAGACCAAAGAGAGAACGCTTAAATTGGCTGATTTATAAAAACTTTATTAACTATTTTGAGTCACACATCATTTTAGTGAAAAACTTTATCTGTGCCTGGTTTGTGAAATGTAATTTTGCTGTGCTACATTATGAGTGCCACAAAACAAATGCCATTTACTTCAATATTAATCAATAAAGCTGAAAATATCACATTTGCATGGTTAGAAGCCCCCTAGAAGTGCATGGAACTCCAAATTCACCAATATTAAAGAGGTGGTATTATGCTCATTTTCATGTTCAAAATCTTAATTAGCGGTTGTACCAGAACAGGTTTACATGGTTTAATTTTCAAAAAACACCATATTTTTCTCATACTGCACATTGCTGAAGCTCCTCTTTTCACCCTATGTGTTGTACGCTCCACTCTTGAGCTACAGAGTGATGCATCTTACTTGTACAAAATCTTTGTTGGGAGTTTCACATGCGCAGTTCCCAGGTAAGGACTACTAGCCAATGTGAAGCAGAGAAGGGCGGGTCGTAAGAAACAAGGTAGTGTGATCCAAATCAAAGCCGCTTCAGACTGCGATGGTATAAGTTATTACCAGACCACAATCTTACCATAAACCACTACAACCATTGCAGATAGTACCCAGAGATAGTATGTAGCTTGTCGTCATAGCGACGGCACACACAACTGCCGCGACGTTATGTTCAATGCAACACACACCAGCGATCCACACAGCTTTCTCTTTTTAAGTTAAAACATTTCAACATTCCTCAGAATGTAAGACAGATAAGCAGTATGAAAACCTTCCAGCTGTGTTTTCCTCTGCTGTTGTTGCTGCAGCGGTCTGTGTGACGGCGGGAGCAGAGGGCTCTGTGAGCGGACGGCTGGCCGGTCTCACACGCTCCTCGCGCGGGTTGGCACAGGCTTCCCCCGCAGCCACTTGCGGAGCTCCTCAACTCCGACAATATTCAAGCACATTTTTGTTCCGCCATCACTTCTCGTAAAATTGTCAATATTCTAAATCTACACAGCGGATTTCTCACCTCAAAACTTCTCAGAAGTGGATTTAGTAATGGAATTACATAAAAAAACTGGCCTCTGTCTGGCGCAGGCAATGATGATGCAGTGAATAGTGAATATTCTCTCTGACCAATCAGCAGTCTGTCGTGTTTTCACGTTACATTTTAGTATCCCTCAGCTCACTTGGAACCTCGACGGAGGTGAGGCGATATTAAAAAAAGTACCTGGAAGCAGGTACAGGTACAACATTTCTACAATGGAAAACCAAACAAAGGCAAGTCGAGCCTAAGGGCCTCCGCTCAGACTAGCTTGGTTTGAGGGCGTGCCTGACCCCCTAGCCGCTTGGCAAGCTTTATGAAGGTTTTCATTGTGACGTCACAAGTAACAACAAATAAAAATGAATTCCAATTTTAAAAATTCTGTTAAACCTCAAAAATTTAACCTCAAAATTATTTTGTACTTCTAAAACTGTCTGTGCCTGCCACAGTGTGCTATTCTTCCCCATGTGGAATAAGGACAAGCATATGCAGAGTGAATCAGGTGATTCATAACTTGTTCCTGATTGGAGAAACTGGACATGTTACTGATCCGTGGTACAACCATCCCCACTGTCCCCTATGTTCAATCATATATATATATGATTTTTGCCTCAAAGACAAAAGCTAAAACTCTTCCTTTAAAGGGTGACTGTCCATAATGTTACTGCTTTTGCATTGCACTTTTGTTCAAATGATACCAAATTGACATTGTTTGACCACTCTCTTATTTCCTGTTGTAATGTTCTGCAGCATCTGCATCTCCTTAAAATGTGAATATATCCATTTAAAGCTCTAAACTAAGAAAAAGATAGCACACTAACTCAGTGAATGACCTATAAAACATATACATCCGATCTTGGAATGAAATGCCCTTTTAAACAATGGTGCATGATCTAAATAATAGCACTACTCATTCAATCTTGTGAGGGAGTAACTTTGCATGTCTCTCAGAATCAATGATCATGCTCTCACTTACTGGTGTTTAGATTCATATAGTAGTCATTACACTAACTCATCCATAATAGCTCACTTGTCCTGAGGACTAAACACCCAATACAATGTTTTATTTCAGAAAAAAATCATGGATGGCATTGACAATCTGTGTGCCCACCTGCCTGGGCCAGCTGGCAAATTCTGCAAAGACGAGGTGGAGAAGATGCTTCCACTGGCCATCAACTTCATTACTAGTATTGTAGTAAGTTGCCTGCTGGAATCATCATCAGAGATATATCAGGAGTAAAATAATAATGGTGTGTTCTGTAGTCTGTCTTTGTGTTTCTGATGCTATTGAGCTGTTTATTCTCAACACAAATCGCCCTGTCTCTTTGTAGAAACCAGCAGAGGTCTGCAAAATCATTGGGCTGTGTGGCTCCTGTGACAAGCAGGAGAAGATGCTCCACTATTTTGTCAAGGAGGCCCTTCAGGTCGCTGTGACAAATGAAAATGTCAGTAAAGTACAGCTTCGAGTAATAATAATATTTTGAGAAAAGGCCCCAGTTTGTGCTTTACTCTCTCTGTTCTGTGTCTGTCTATAAGGTGCAGCCATCAACACAATGCTCCTTCTGCATTTTTCTTTTAAAGACTTTGGAGGGCCTGCTGCCTAAAGAAAGGACAGAGGTGTGTCATACTCACAAGGAATACATGTGCAAATAAACACAATATCTCTTTGTCCCCCCCACACACATATATTCATGCAAGTAGACACCAAAATTCCTCCAGACAGCACTGCTGGTGACATCATGCACGCTTACCTTTCTCTCTGTTTCTTCTGCAGGACGCTGTGATCAAGCTGCTGGAGGAGATCTGTCACATTTTGCCCTCCTCATACCGGGATCAGTGTGAGGCGGTCATTGGCAAGTTTGGAAAGACTGTGCTAGACGCAATCCTAGGCTACGCCACCCCTCAGGCCATCTGCGCTCTCATCCACCTGTGTGAAGGACAAGAGGCTCCTCTTGTAGGTCAGTCTGCCTTGAAGGATAGTTGTGTGCAGGCTTTTGTCTTCAAATATTGAATCCTCAAGTTCAAACCAAATATTTACGTGAAAAAAGGACAATTAATCGATTATCAAGTCATCAATTCAAATGCTTCTGTTTTTTCACTCTCAGATCCATGCACTTTGACAACGTACAGGTGCAGAGACTTCAAGACCGCTCTCAAATGTGGAGTAAGTAAACAGCTATTAGGTTATAAACTTTTTGAGCTTATGGATGCTTGGTAGTGATCACATTTGACTTATCTCTATGCAGACTGTGTTTTACTGTCAGAGATTTGCCTGGAAACCTCTCAACTACAACACGCTTTAAAATGTTGGGGTGAGTGGAAAACATTTTGGGAACTTAAATCAGTGATATTAAATATATATACAATATCATGAGAACCTTCACAGACAATTTCATAATATCTCCAAATTTCTGTTTTCAAGGTGGGACTAAGAATATGAGTCAACCTCTCTGCCTGGATGACCCAGATCTTTCATTGTCAAAATATCAAAATATTTCTCTAACTGCTTGACACTTCGGATTTCTTTCATATACTATATGATGATACTGATTTGATATATTACTGCATTTTGGGATTTGGCATGGTACATAGTAAAGTGAATAAAGTGAACTTCAGAAGGAGAAGGAATGTTGAAAAGATATGAAAGCTTGACTGTTAGATCAGAAAGTTGAATGATTGCTACAAAGGAAGAGCATGTTTCACAATTATTAAGTATACTTAATATTTCTAACTAAGATTTTTCTTCAGATGTTTGTACTAAATAACCTTTATTTTGTATATTATCTTTGAAGTTCCTTCTTGTAATCTTTCCCACAGATGATCTCAGGAGAATTATCTGAATAAATGTTATAACGTTTGGATATTATGGGCTGTGAAACATCACTTGATCAGAGTTAGACTTCCCTCTTTACATTAAGGGATCAGGTAAATTTTATTCAGTTTCATCTCTTGTATATTAATTTGTCATAGTCTGGCCTATCTATACTTTCTTCACACTCTGTATTTTGTAGGCAGGCTGTGTTCACAGGTCTAAATTCCAAAGATGTTGCAGCTGTTAATAAGCAGTGGTCTTTACAACAAAGTAGAGTGAAAGCTGGAATAGAAACTACACTCATGGTTTTGTGTCACTGAATTTATACTCTGCCATAGCATGTGTTGCTATTTCCAGCCTCTTTATATGGAGACCTACATTTGCCTTTGTATGACCATTTTTATTTTCATCCGCAACATTTTCAGTAGTTATAGCTAGAAACTCCATATAGAAATGATATTTTTAAAGAACTGCAGTAACATATAGGCTAAAGTATGTCTGGACCTTAACATGGAATCACATAAATCTGCTTTATGAAGTAAATAGGCAAAAGCACAGCCCATGAGCACAAGTAACAGTGTAGTTTACATGAAGGGTTTAAAAAGAGAAAATTCACATCAAACTCTTTAGTATTGATTTTTGAAGAGGGTTTTGCTGGCAGGGTCAGTAGTAAGGAGTCAGATATCTGGAGGCGGGTGATAAGGGCAGAGCAGAAATTAAGAAAAGGCACATTTACACATTTAGCGACTACAGTGAGATATTCACATTCAAAATTTAAATATGATACAACCAGATTCAACAGAGAAAAAGGATCCGTGTATACAGGCTGCTTTATCTGTACAACAGAAACCAATCATTTGTCTTGTCTGTAGATGACCTAGAGGCTGGAAACATTTTACTGGATTGTCACTCAAACACAACATCAATGTTATCAATGTAAAACAAAGTATTATTATATATGGGGACACAGTGCCACCTAGCTACATACACACAGCTCAGAACAGGTACAGACTATAGTGAAGGGTGAATACCAATCTCATTCAGGCTTACAGCTGGCTTAGTCTCAACTCTGTTACTATACTATATTATGAAGAGTAAAGTCAAGGAGAAAGGTTACTCAGCAGTGAAAAGGCTCATATGGTTCATTTACAAGATCTTGGGTTCAAATCTGGCCAGGGTGTCTGGCACACGTGCTTTCTCAACGTATCAGCATTTTCTGCAAGTAAACTCTCCAACAGTCTATAAAAGAACAAGAAGAGGGGCAACCTTGCCAAACCCCGGTTGATTGTGTTGTGCAATTCCAGTGAAAGTTTCAAATCCACAAGAATTAAATAACATCTGATCCCATGTCCTCATTTGAACAAACTAAATCTGCTGAGCTGACTGTGTGCCACCTGTTATCTCTATTTCTGTCTGTGGCTCTGCTCTTCATGTTCTTCCATACCAGTCCACCTTTCACATTGTGTGCAGATGAGACTGAAGCATTCAACATTCCCTTGGGACATTTTGAGTATTTGGTGATGCCCTTCGGCTAACCAAAGCTCCGGCAGTGTTTCAAAATCTAGTGAATAATGTCCTGAGTGCTTTTCTGAATCATTTTGTTTCGATGACATCATGATCTTCCTAGTCTGACCACGTTTCTCATGTCTGCCAGGTGCTGCAGAGGTTACTGGAAAAAAAGCTTTTCACATAGGCGAAGGAACGTGAGTTTCATGCTCAGCTTTGTGGGATACATTATTGAGAGACGTCAGGTGAAGATCCAGGCAGTGGTAGAGTGATCGGTTCTGGAGACACATAAGCAATGCCACGTTTCTGGGGGGGTTTGCTAACTTTTACCCGCAATTCATCTGATTGACTGTAGCCGAGTTGGCACCCCCCTAACACAACTTATTTTGGTTTAGACCCTATTTTTGTGGACCAGAGAGTCTGAAAAGGCATTCACTAAGTTAAAAACTTTATTCACAGATCCCATATTTGTCCACTCGGACGCCTGACACCAGTTTATTGCTAAGGTGGATGCCTCAGACATAGGGGTGGGGGCAGCTCTCTCCCAACATTTTGGTCTAGATCAGAAATTAGATCCCTGTGCTTTTTTCTCTTGTCGCGTATCCCCAGCTGAACACAACTAAGTTAGCCTTAGAGGAGTGGAGGCACTGGATGAGGGGACAGAACTTCCTTTTGTGATCCGGACCAATGATAAAAATCTTTAATACATTCAGACAGCCAAAAGGCTGAACTCCTGTCAGGCATTAAGCCTAACGTTCTATCGCGGTAATATGTTTCTCTGGAGGATGCTTCTGGGTCAGACACCAATATGACCCAGAAGCAGAAACTGCTCACATCCCGGAAAACTGCAGATCTCCTAGTCCACCATGTATTCTGCCAGCATGTCCCCCTGGACATTGTCTCTGACAGAGGGCCACAGTTCCTATCCCAGGTGTGGAAAGCATCTTGTCAGGCTCTGGGGGCCAATGTGAGTCACTCTTCTGGTTTTCATTCTCAGACAACTAGACAAGCTGAGATAGCTAATCTATACCCAGAATCTGCCCTGCGGTGCTTAGCCACAGGTTTATCACCCTTTGAAACTTCTCTCTGCATTTAACCACCTCCCTCCCAGGAGAGTGAATCATTGATCTCATCAGTCCAGCTCCACCTTTGACGCTGCCGCACGGTGTGGAGAGACACTTGGACAGCACTGCTACTCTCCACTAAGAACAACCACTACATTGCCATTGGACTAAATACAAACAAGGTCAGTCTGGTCAAGTCATGAAAAGTGTCTCCTCGGTTATTGGCCCTTTTGAGATTGAACATTTAATCAACCCCTCTGCTGTTAAACTCAAACAGCAACTAGGGGTGCTCAGGGACACATTGGTGTCTCACAGTGGATTCAAATCCAGGTCTTGCACACCAAAGGCATGTGTCTTATCCATGCATCATCACCACCCCATACCATGGCATTAAGATCACGTTTTTGTCTGTGACCCAAAGGAGCCGGTGGAGGGCTCGTGCTAATCAGGGCCCATATTTATCAAGCTTTTCAAAGTGCCATTTTAGTCTTAAGTGCTGAGAATTCATGAAATTTACTCCTACTTTTAAACTTGAAAATAAAAGCAAGTTATCAAATTTCTTAAAGCTAAGACTCACTCTCCCAGTTATTTAAGAAGGCTCCAGAGGTCTCTCAAGTGGTTAGGAGCTGCCAGTAGGGGCTTGTGATGGCACTGTGGAGACGCTGTAGTGGGACAACGGTGTGGATTTGTGCATTTTATATTGAATAAATTAGGAGCTACTCCAAATTCCTCTTTCCTCTCCCAGAGGGGAGAAGGGGGTGTTAAAGATCAACTTCAACAGACTGCTGGGGAGACCCCAACGGAAGTGGGGGGTGAAGGTTGCTTTCTCTAAGTGCTTTGTAAATGACCATAAAACTGGCACCTTTTTGATTCCGAAGCTGATAACGCGGGGCCTGACTGTTAAACTGACAAAGGGACACGAACCAGCGATTAGCATTTCCCTGAACAGCCTATCAATCCCCCCCCCCATCTTTAGTTACTTGATTATGTTTATGGAGGACCGATCCTGACACAGGCAGAAATAAATACAGAAATAAATAAATGCTCAATAAATAAATAAGCATCCAATTAAATACACAAAAAATAAAGTAAATAAATAAATGTAGGTAGTAATTAAATTATACAAGGAGACATAAATGTATATATTTTAATTAGTGCCTTTACTTATTCACCTTTGTTATAATTACCTTATTTATTTATTCTCCATTATAATCTTCAACTTTATTTATTAATTACAATTTTTAAAATTTATTTATGTGTGTTTTAATATTTTTGTCTTTTATTCTTCCTTTGTATTTTTTTTTACCTTATTTATTTTCACCCATGGTATTTATTTCTGCCTGTCCTTTTTACATTTCTGTATGCATTTCTGCCTCATTATGCAAATGAGGAGGGGCTGTGTCTCAAGGGGTCATCTTCTCTGCTATGGTGGACCAGTCAGACGGGAGAGCTCTTGGCCTTCTCTGCCTGCAGACATCAACGATCTGCTCTTCACACAGTCAGATGGCTTCCTTTAGTGCGCTGAGGTGTTTAACAACTCTGAAGACAATACTACCAGCATGTCTTCCTTCTCTTTTCATGTAGACGCTCCGACAGGCAGTGCTTTCAGTTTGCTGCATGCATGGACGCAGAACTGCGGTATAGGGAGAAGTACACGGTCAGCTGGCTGCAGCTAAATCTGGAGTGCACTCGTATTCAATTCTGTATGGTAAATTCAGTTTGAACGGAGCAGAGCGAGCTGACAGAAAAAGTCTCTAACTGCCTGTCTGTTTCTCTCTTTTCAAAGACGCATGTTGCAGTCAGAGTCTCTGAAGAGGGCAATGAAGTCTCAGTAGTACACGATGCGAGCACCACATACAACACAATTTATCAAATTACACAACGGATATACAGTATGAAAATAAGATTGATTGGATTATACTCACAGGAAGTATAAAACCTGTTAAATGCGTCTATTAAAAGTAAAGTAACACAAAAATGTCAGGGAAATTGCAGTTGTACATTTGAATACCTTCCTACCTTTCTGATAGGAAGCCTTCTTGAGGTGGAATAAAACATTTCTTCTTAAATTATGATTTGAGTTGTGGACAACTATGACCACATGACCAACATTTCACTGCCCAAGTCAGCTATAACACAAGTCTTGTCCATTAGACTACATGCTGTACAGTATTTGTAATTTGATTTATTATGCATTTCTTCTTCGTTGCATGATTTAGAATAATAAGGTGAGAAATGGGTCTGTTCTGAGTTCATCCTGCACTGCAGCAGCTAATAAAGTCCATTTAATCCCAAAAACGCTTCTCTTTTAGGCAGGCTGGAGCAGAAAACTACTCACCTTTCTCAAGTTGTACAGTAATGTCACATGTGTATGAAGGTGGATCAAACAAATGTCTTAAATGTCAATTTGGAGTCTCCAGTCTATTTACACAAGATAATATAGCAATGCAGACAGTTGTAAAGAAAGAACATCTTTTTCTTCTGTTCTCTACTTGTTATAGTTACACAGTATTAGGGGTGTGGGCTGTATTAAAAGTATCCACTGTTCTCCCATGCTCTAACACACAGTAACGATGAAATGTGTGCTGTTCTCACATTCTTCCTCTGTATGTACACAAACAACAAGGCAGGGAAATATAAAAGGAATTTATTTTATTGTTTGGGGGTTATTTGTTGCTCTCCTTCTCCTTCTTTTCCTCTGAGTAATATGGTTATGTTCTCCGCATGCCTCCTCCTGTGTTTTCTGTGTGAGACAGAAGTACAGTAACTAACGTTAGCCTTCATTAAGTCATTTCGACTGGTGAAGTGCAGTAAAGTTAACTTTAAATTGACTTCACCACCACACATAAAACATGGCTTAATAGCAATCACATTTAACAGAAGCATAAAATTCTTCTTAATGGTAACTGTTAAGATTAGTTTATTTGTTAGTCACCACCACTAGCTTAAGAGCTTTAGCCTATATGATGTTAGCACTACATAAATTAGCCTAGCAGCTAACGGACTTTTACTCTCCTCATAGCTTAACAGATTACATGTATTATTCATAATACTCACCGCTGGTGAAGTCACTGCATCTCCCGACACAACACCACGGTTGAATTTTCACCCTGAATGGCGTTTTTGTTGAAACAGCAGCTGCCTCCCTCCCTCTCTCTCTCTCTCTCTCTCTACATCTCTCTCTCTCTCTCTCACATCTCTCTCTCTCTCTCTCTCTCTCACCCCAACCGGTCGAGGCAGATGGCCGCCCACCCTGAGCCATGGTTCTGCTCGAGGTTTCTGCCTCTTAAAAGGAAGTTTTTCCTTGCCTCTGTCGCCTAGTGCTTGCTCTTGGTGGGAACTGTTGGGCTTCTGTAAATAACATCACAGAGTACGGTCTAGACCTGCTCTTTTATGAAAAGCGCTGTGAGATAACTGTTGTTGTGATTTGGCGCTATATAAATAAAATTGAATTTAAAATTGAAATTGAAAACAGCAGAGCAACAGGCAGCTCCGTGTGGGAGCATTTACCGTAAATACTCTAATAGGAGTGCACTCCAGATTTAGCTGCGCCTAACTGCTCTCAGAAACAACAGCTCACTTTCCTGCAGTTCTGTGTACGTATAAGTCGCTAATTGAAAACTCTGGCTGGTAGTGTTTTCAAACAGTTGCTAAACACCTCAGCGCACTGAAGGAAGCCATCTGACTGTATGAAGAGCAGATCGTTGATGTCTGCAGGCAGAGTAGGCCTAGAGCTCTCCCGTCTGACTGGTCCACCAATGGGCAGAAGTTGACCCCCCACAGCCCCTCCTCATTTGCATAATGAGGCAGAAATGCATACAGAAATGTAAAAAGGACAGGCAGAAATAAATACCATGGGTGAAAATAAGGTTAAAAAAATACAAAAATATTAAACACACAAATAAATACATTTAAAAAATAAGTAATTAATAAATAAAGTTGAAGATTATAACGGAGAATAAATAAATAAGGCAATTATTACAAAGGTGAATAAGTAAAGGAACTAATTAAAATATATATATTATATATAATATATATGTAACAACACAATGAAGAATGATTAGACCGATTTTGCAGAATGAAAAACACAGTGGGTAACTAATGATAGTTAATTTGGTGTTGAGAATCTCCCCAAAGATCAAAAGGTTTGGTCCAGTGCTGTTTCACCTGAGTTGGCTGTGCAGGGTCACTCCTTCCAGGTTCACCCTTCGGATGGTGTTGCAAGGGATGATAGGGTTGTTGTCTGAGAACGCTGAAAGGGTCCTTGGTGATAAATTTGAAACCAGTGTTGTCACAGATGATCCTGGATAAGGTGGCAGCGAACAGAGCAGCTCTCTGACTTGGGGTGAAGACACCCGGTTTCTCATACCACAGCCTGATCATTTCAAACAAGAGGAGCAGTAAAAGTGATCAGTATCAACAGGTACTGTATTTGAAATGCATTTATTTTTGAGATTGTGTGATCCGTCTGCAGCTGGCATTTGATATAAATGAAGATAATTGACTATGTCAGGCAAAAATATTTTTAATAAATTTGTGTTACTTGCACTGAACTTTTAGCTATAATTTAAGATTTGTCAGGAGGGGAAGGCAGCAACCAGCTCGAGCTGAATGCAGTAAACAAATGCTAGAAAGACAGTATCAAAACCTCTGTCTACTGCAGGCCACAACCCAGGTAATTAGGGCCCGAACAACGACTGCTGTGAGGTCCCTATTGTGTTTGTCCCCGTTGGACGCATTTTGGCTCGATAGCCCCCCCTAACAATGTCTCAATAGCGCCCCCTAACAATTTTCAAAACCAAAGCCCCCTCCATTTTCTTTGGCCTACATTCACCAAACGTGGTAGGTATATGTATCATCTCCAGACTTAAAAATAAGCCTCTTGGACCAATAACCTAAACCCAACGATTTTCCATTTACACCCTCTGTATTTTAATGAAGTTGTCCTAGGTATATGATAAGATCGACTTCAAATGTGGGCTGTGCTATCCCAAGGTCCTTGCAATGTTAAACTGCGAAGCTTTTTTGATTGATCAAACAGTGTGTCCATGGCGTGGCGTGCAATTTTGATGGTTTGCCATGAAAAAGGAAAAATTGTGTAAATGGGCTAGACATTGTCAGATCTGCCCCAAACGTCACATGTTTGATAAGAGTCCCGCCCTGAAGTCATCTAAATGCAAATATCCAGTGGTAGTGAAAGTGCCACCTACTGGCAACAGGAAGTAACATATTGTATTTGTTGCGGTACTCCTCTAAAGCAGGATAATCCGATTTGGCACAAAACTTTCTCCAAAAAAGCCATAAGACGTAAATGATATAAGGTCGTCAATGTTGTGACTTAATAAAATAATGCGTTGCCATGGCATGAAAGAGGAAGCTGTGAGAGGCTAGGAAGCTTGAAATCTCACACTTTCCACACACAGAATGGATGTGTTTTAATGTCTAATACTGCTCAAGGGCATGTGTGTGGAAAAACCGCTCTATAGCGCCCCCTGCAAGATTTCAAAGGAGCAACCCCAGCTGCCTGTTACACCTAGAGTTACCAAATTTTGTAGGCACGTGTATAATGTCGGGACTAAAAGAAAAGTCTCCTGGAGCGATATGCCAAACCCAACAGGAAGTTGGCCATATTGATTCAAATTTCTTATTTTACCTTGTTTATAGGCTCCATACTTTGAACTCTTCCTAGAGCTTTAACTCGATTGACTTCAAATGTGGGCAGCGTGACCTTAACGGCCTTGCTATGATTTTGATGATTAACCATAAAAGGGAAGTAGCATGTAAATAGACTACACATGTTCAGATCTGTTCCAAATTTCACATCTCAACACCTTAGAGTCTCACCTGTCAATATTCAGTCATAGTGACAGTGCCACCTTAGGACCTAAGCACCTTAGGGACAAAAATCTCCACAGTGAGGAATAGCATAGCAGGTTGACCACATCCATCTCAAAGTTCTACAGTAAAGCCATAATGCTTTAAGGATGTTACATTGTGAAACTTTGAGTTCTTATCAAATGCTGTCGCCCTGGTGAGTAATTACTCGCCATGAAACATGAAGCTGTTTTTTTAAGAGCTGTACCTTTAAACCCACAGAAAGTCAGCCACAGTGGATTGAAGTTTTAACTGACACATCAACCACACATTGTCAGATATATGACAGAACGCACAACGGACACATAGATGCAGCCCACCCCCAATTGAAGTCTTACCACGCGACAGCTATGTGGGTGCGGTACACAACAATGAGCAGGTGGTGTTTGGGCACGCTCATCGCTGCTTGCAACTTTAATATTTATATTGTTTCTAACAATTTGCAGTAGGTTGCAGAGGAGAATAAATATTTTGCTGTTATGCAGACAGAAAGTACCATTTTAAAGCAGTTATAAAAAGCAAGGTTTCAGAGTGTGTTGCAGACTGACACAGTTGTAGCTGCTTGCAGACATTTAGATATTTAGCTGAAGTAGTGCAGGATGTTATGTGTAACAATCACCACAGTAAAGTGATACAACAAAGACTAATTTGGAAACAATGTAAATTCACTTGTTTGCTGGTGTCCTGGTTGGGTAAATTAAGAATCAACAACTAGTTCAAGTCTCCATGTGTGTCTAAATCTGAATTTAAAAGTGCATTCAACTATAGTATAAAAAGTATGTGCATCACGTATTTATTCAAAACAACAACATGTTTTTAATGTAATGTTCTTAAGTATTTAAATTGTGCAATTTAAATCTATTATGTGTAGAATTTTACACTGCCCCCCAATTCCCCTGCAGCCCCCATAAATTCAAACATCTCAGATGACATTTTTCTACAAACAAAATCAAATTATGTCTTCAGAATCTCACACCTACATTACAATTCATAGGCCTACACATTGTGTCCACACACGTACTGACCTGTCACCCAGGCGGATCCTCTGGAACTGTCCTGCGATGATGCAGGCCCCACACGGCCGCCAGGGACTAACGGCTCTGCCACACCTCCCAGCCAGATGTCGATGTTGTCAGGCGTACCATAATAGTGCAGCAGATTGCTAGCCAGTTTAGTGTTATTCAGGACTTGAGCGAGCTCTGCCTGGTTCTTGGGCTGAGACAGGCCACAGAACCTATGCCAGGCCTTGTAGCCTAAAGGAGCAACAAGCAGCAAAGTGAGGTCAATCAATCAAGAAAGGGATGAAACACTGGAAGAAAAAAAATGCTGAAAATCACAGTGAGGGATGTACCAGGCAGGCCATGGTCACTTGACCTCTGCATGTTGAGAGAGCCCAGGTTCTGCCAGATTTTGCACAAACTGGAACAACCTATCCCTTAGGGCAGTCACCAACATGTGATGGTGATCGTTTAGTTTAGCAGGATGGTGGATCAAACCACGGAAGATAGGGTCAACGCCACCTGGAGAGGTAATATAAAAATTAGGGTGACCGTTCAAGACAGTGACTGAAGCTCACTACACTTCTCTCTGTACAGCTCACCCTCATAGATGATTCTCCAGGGGGAGAAGGCGGCCATAAACAAAGGGACATTGGGGAACTGATGGTCCTCCTTGTTGTCTTCATTCAGACGGGGAATAAGTGGCTGGAGGGTCAAGTGGGCGAAGCGGAAAGCTGCTATTGCAAAGATGTTGGCGATGCTGGGGTCGACGTTGGGATCGTAACCAGGGTAAGGGCCAAGCTTTGTATGTACCACGTCTGTACCCAAAATGTGTGGCAGATAGTCCCTGACCATGAACACCTGAGAGAGACAGGGAGATTTACAATCAGTAAATTGAGTGGATTATATGGCACCTGCTTTGGAGATGTAAATACAGAATTATAAATCCTGGCTCTCAGGTTTAGCTACCTGCAAGTAAGCACCCATGATCTTGCGGGCCTCTTGATAGAGGGTCTCGCTTTCCCACTGTGGGTTTATAGTTAGTAGTTAGTAGTTAGATAGTTTAGTTAATATCTTTTAATGTAAATGTTAGTAAATCAATAAAGGGTCCTGGTTTTATCACTTTCTAACAAGTCATCTAGCTGATTGGTAGCATTCCTATTTTAAATTATTAAAATAGGAATGTTAAATCATACTCTCATTTCTGTTAACCACCAGCATCCATTTGTTGATGCGTAGTAAGAGCTATACTTGTTGATAGATACATAACACTTAAAATGTCAGCTACTATAAAGACACTTAACACATGTTAAGGTCTAAAATTCTGATTATTGGATTTTAAACTTTCACAGAACACCTGATTAATAAAGTGTTACCAGATAATTTAGACAGACAGCAGGTTAGAGCAGGATATACAACAGTTTTTCACAAACAAAAATTTTCTACTACCGATCTATGAAGCATTAAAAAATTATTAATTTACTTTCTTAAATAATTTTTTTCCCAGTGTGTGGCATTATTTGCAAAGGCAATTTGATATGAACAAAGAGCTTTCATACAGAAGAATGAATGTTTGAATGGCAACTCTGTTCAATAGGTTTAACATTTAGCATGTTCACAAAAGCATTACAAAATATTTGGTAGTGTCAGGTTGGTAACTGTATTATTTTAGATGTTTGAGGAACATCTTTTGTTCATGTACATTTCATTAAAAAAACCTAATCTAATCTTGAGACATACTGTATGTACAGGACTCACTATAAAATACTTCATTACATTACAAATGTTTCTATAAATAAATTGCACCAAAAAGAATGTATCTCAACTTTAACTACCCTTGCCTGCTCATGATTGTTGAACACCGATGCGTCTTTCCCATTTGGTTGTGTGACTTAGCCAAACTCTGATCTGAAGTTATGTGTCAGGATTTGTGGTGTGGAGAAGGTAGGAGGACACAAACACAGGACACAGAGCGGAGCAGGTACAGTTCAAAAGGTTTAATGGAACAAACTGAGGGCGAGCACACTTACTTACAGGGTGGCTGAGCAGAGGGAATCAAAATAACAGTCCAAGAAAACAAAGGTGATCCAACAGAAAAATCCAGAAACTGGTGTGTGATCCGAAATCCAAAGAACTGGCGGGGAACAGGCAGGAAACAAGCAAGACGAGACAAAGCAGGCTACAACCATACAACAGGGGACAGAGCATAAACATGCAACACTGCAATAACCAGACAAAGACTGAGGGAAAGAAGCAAGGATATGTACACAGGGTTAACGAGCTGGGAGGAGGGACACAGGTGAGGGACATAAGGCTAACGAGACACAGGCAGGCAGGGAGAGTGCAGGGGAAAACAGACTGACCTGCAGAGGGATTACTGGGGTAACAGACACAACACAGATTACTGAACACTAAACACAGGCCATATCACAAGATGTAACGGATCAGATAAGATGCTTGCCTTTGGTGTGGGAGACCTGGGTTCAATTCCCACAGTGAGACATCCACCATTGTGTCCCTGAGCAAGACACTTAACCCCTAGTTGCTCCAGAGGCATGCGACCTCTGACATGTATAGCAATTGTAAGTCACTTTTTGATAAAAGCGTCAGCTAAATGTAACACTGATTCCCTTTGCTACCCTTTTTGATCTGGATGAAAGTTTTAGGAAGATTTTTCATCTTTGATGGGTTATTGGGTAGGTTTGTTTCCTGATGAATAAGCAGTGGTCAATGATAAAGAATTGTTCAAATACTGGTAATTACGCCATTAACACACAGAATTTGCTGAAGTAAAATGTTCACACTTATCAGGCCTGAACTGAAAGAAAATTGCTTCAGTGTTTGTGGAATAAATTCCTCTGTGGATAATTGGATTATTGCAAAAATAAGAGTAGTAGATATACAAAAAGTACTACTGGACATAAAACAGATGTTTATATATAGTCAGGTTGATATGAATATCATTTACCAGCAGATTTAATTTGGTGTGGGTTGTGTTTGGGGTGGTGGCTTGTTCCTTATTTTGTATCAGTGCACTAATCTCATGTGTTTTGTTATTTCTACAGGTGTTTTTAAAAACAAAGACTAGATACATGTGCCTGGAATTATGGGAAAAATGTTACAACTCAGCCTCCACCCTACAGTATATTACTCTCATTGACCAAGGAGATGCTCCAGTAAGCTTGTCCACATGTTTTAAATGTTCCTAAAAGGTTACTTTTTCACCTCTGGCCTTCCAACATCTTCCAAAATGTATTCGAACATCACAGGCACACAGAAGTTTCGTGACCGTCAGACATATGTGTTGATTATGTGAAAAAACACATGCAGTGGAGATTAGATTGAGAAGTGATTCAATTTAATTTTAATTTTATCTTTGGTGTAGCCTACATGTGGTGGTGATTGTTGTCCTCAGCTCAGTCTAAAACAGCATAGACAAAAAGGCATTTCTTGTAGGTGCATTACATTTGGCAAAGAAAAGCACATAGTTGACCTTGAGCTAGCAGAGATCGAAAGACCGGAGGAAGCAGGCAGAATGCCAAAGTAGTTTGCACAGGCTAAGATAATACAAATAAAAAAGTCTTGGCATAGAAGAAAGTGAAAATGGAACAAAAATGCTTTCATGGATTCCCGCCTACTATCATTTCATTTAAACAAGGTAATAAGGCAATTTTATAAGGAGACCACATTCTTGTTCACACAATGGAATTCGTTTTCTCAGGGGGAGACAGACAGATTCTGGATTATTCCTTTTTTGGTATAAAATAATTAAACCAACGCTGGCTGGTTCACTACAAGGACATAAAACTTTGTTCAGAGGATGTTTGTTGGGTTATTTCCAGGTAGGGCTGGGCGATAAAATTTTATATCATTCGATATCAATATTACGATAAATGTCAAATCATTATTTCTTTCAAGTTTAAAGGGGCATTATGTAGTTTTCAGAGGCACGGTTCTAAGATTGCAACCAGGTGTGCTCAAACCCGTGCTCGCTTGAACTCCTAAATCCAAAACCACCACTTTCACACAGAAATACCACAATAAACGCAGGAACACCAGCATGCAGGCTGTGGCTTTTCTCCAGACATGTTCAGGCTCTGTTACTTCAACATTCCCGTCTCAGAGGCAGCTCAACGGCGCCATACCTTTAATTAATCCATGCTCGTTACATGATAATGTTACATTTACTGCATTTAGCCAACGTGCTACATCGTTAGCTCGCCTGCTGCTTTTCAGTAAACATCTTTACTGTGAGTCCGTCACGGAGGCTCACCGATGTCAGCACAGCTACGTGTATTGGATGATAATGAAACTGTTCGTGAGCTGGAATGGATATAATGATATTGTGTCACACTTTATAACAGTTAGAACCCAGTAAGTAAATTTACTGTAAATAGTGATAGTAGATGTTCTTCCTGTGTTGTTGTGACCATTTTGTTGCAGTGTTTTATGTTATGTGGGTCACATTAGTTACAGTGATGGGGAGCTGGAGAAGCGGCGTACCTGAGTATTGGTAAAACCACAATAAACCTAAGCTGAGCGTTACAAAGCTAACAGCGGCAGGTCTAAGCTACTGTAGCATTAGCTGGCTGCATCACTATAGGCTAACGTTAGTAAACAAAATTGCTCCACATTTGCTTTTTACCGTTAATCCTTTTTTGCAGGCTAAATCAGTGGATACAGGATAGTAACATGGTCTCGACATCATCTGAACCTGTTTGGTCTGAGGGGCTTCAGCACATAAACCTTTATTGTTTTGTATCCTTACGTGGAGCCTGTGTTTTGCTGTGAGCTGGTTGTTTTATGGTGTTAGTGGACTGCATGTCGTTAGCTGCCGTGTTGTCGCTATAGTCTGAGAGAGGCTCGGGAGCGTGCACAGGGCTGAATCCAATTCTGAGTCCCCAAATTAAAAGCAGAATAGTGGCTGATGCAAGCAATGGAGAAAACAGGCGTGTGCTTAATTTATAAGAGTTTTCAGCCCACTGACATTAAGGCATTGAAAATTTGATTTGAAACTTACATAGTCCCTTTAAAGGCTGATTTTTGCTCCTGAATGAAAGCTGAAGAAATCGAATTGTAAAGTAGGAGGGGTTCAAAAGGGTACATTTGCTATTGTCATTGGGCGCATCGGTCAGAATGCGTAGAAGGAAGCCAGGAAACTTTGAATATCCTCTCAATATCCTCTGAAAAACGTTTCACATGATTTTGAAGGGCATAAGGGGCTTAACAAGGGCTGCATGTGGTGCCAAAGGGAAGGACCTGACATTGGTACAGTGAAGGTAGAACACTTTTGTTCATTTGGGGACTGCAGATGTAAATTAGCCTAAGGCTAACTCTGGTGTAATGCATCAAATGTTTACATTTATATTAATTGCACATGGTCCCTTCTAAATAAGAAATCAAATCAATCTTGCCGCATAGGAACCGGAGAAGGGGCTTGTCTTGAGGCAGGAGACCGATCTGGTGAGACATAACTTTAATGTCACCACTTATTGCTACAGCATGTTGCCAGAAGCGTAGCAACAAGCCAAGGAGTGATGGCCCGAGGATTGGTCCTGGTAACAGATACTTAGAGATATTTTCCATGGAAAGCAAATGAGCAGTCAAATACAATGCGATCTTTGCTGTTATGAGTCACCATATGATGAGGAATGTACCAAGCTTCTTTGGTGCCGTAAACCTCAGGGGTCTGTTTAGCCACGTAGCCAGCTTGCTCCAGTTTCGATATCTGATCACCGTAAGAGTTTGCTTTCTCTGGATCTTTGGCCAACCGGGATTCAGTGCTACGGAGTCGTGACA
Organism: Micropterus salmoides; assembly: GCF_014851395.1. Lineage (NCBI taxonomy): Eukaryota > Metazoa > Chordata > Actinopteri > Centrarchiformes > Centrarchidae > Micropterus > Micropterus salmoides. The sequence continues at coordinate 17,459,823 of NW_024041151.1, read as the reverse complement.
TCACTGCAGATTGAGGAATGTTCAGAAGAGGAGAATTTGCTAGCCTGAGAAGTGGAGTGGCATAGCGGTTAACACCACTGACTTGAATTCTTTGTTCCCTGTTCAAGAAGATCCATGGCTTGTTGGTCTTGCCTTGATCTGATGATAGTTGTCTCACTGCGTGCAGGTAGAGTGTTGAGTTTCCAGAGTTTTTCCACATTGTAGTGCATGTAAACAGACACTGGACAGGCTGTGAGGATTTCTGAGACTGAAAGTCTCTGATGGGGCCTTGGAGTGTCCATCCTAGGTGGGTTTTGACTGCTACAGGTGATCCAGAAGGGCCCAGTCTGACCAGAGCAAGGGGAGTGATGAAGTGGATATGATCTGAGCCTATGAGCAGTAGTGGTGATGCCCTTTTAATGGATGGTAATGGGATGCCTGTGTGTGGTCAAGGCATGATTGATTGTGAAAGTCTTCTCAGGGTGTGGGACAAGAGAGATCTGAAAACTAACAGATGAGCCATGAAGAGTTTCAACATCTTGGCGGACAGTTTTGAGTGACAGTTTTTCAGCTCTTCCATCCAAACAGAGCTTATGAGCAGCAGAATGGTACGTTGAGAACCATCATCAAGTACTGCATATGTTTCTAAGTTTTTTTTTTGCCATTGCGGAGAGGTACCTTTACCACTTTCAGGAGTACACTATTGCAGTCACTGTCGGTCAAGATACGTCGTCACAGCAAGACCAGTATGATTGTTAGATCTTTGATTTACCTCACAGTATTCACAGATGTCTTCCTTTACAGGTGGCACAGGATTTCTTGAGGTCACACTTTGCAGCTTGATGGGTCCAAGCGCAGCGCCAGCAACGTTTGTTGTCCAGTTTAGCTTCTGATCCTTTGTCATATCTGTAAATTCAGGATATTTGCTGATATGATGTTCAGGTGATCTGCAGTATGCACAGGTTGCTCTGGACTCAGGTGACATAGGATAAAACTAAAGAGTAAATTAAACTTCTCTTACCAGAATTGCCGCTCCATGTGGAAGTGAAAGAGTGAGTGAAAGGGAGTGCAGTCCTTAAATAGTGTGAACAGGTGAACCCAATCAACTCAATTAGGAGGAAAGAAAGGTGGAAGTGGGAGCCAATCAGTGATAAGAACAGGAACTAAAGGAAGTGAGGTAAAGGAAGTGAACAAAATAAAGATAAATTGAGGATCTTCACTACACTAATGATTAATTATGGTTTTAAACAATGCTTTGTGGTCGGAACAACAACACTTGATGCCAAACAGTGGATCACTTAACAAATCTGAAGTAGAACATTCTTACAAAAATGTGGTACTAGAAAATGTTCCTATGGTATTCATGTGGTACGACTTTACAGTACCACAGGTAAAGCAAATTCTGTGGTAGTGTATCACAGAACCTGTGGTAATATACCATAGATCTACCACACATTTACCACAAATTATATGTCCTATGGTACTATACCATACATTTATCACACTGTACATGTCCTATGGTACTATACCATACATTTACCACACAGTACATGTCCTATGGTACTATACCATACATTTACCACACAGTACATGTCCTATGGTACTATACCATACATTTACCACACAGTACATGTCCTGTGTGGTATAGTACCAAAGAAAAGGATCAATGCTTCTGAGTAAATATTTATAGCTCAATTGTAAGTTTTTTATTTTATTTTAGAGAACATATAACAGTGTAAATATCAGGGTAACATGTACACAGTAAAGAAAAAATGCAAGACAAGAAGACAAAACACAAAAAAATACTAGAGTAAAGCAAATTCAAAATACTGTATCATCTGTACATAAGACATTTGTCAAATACAAAATTAGTCTTAAAAGCATTTGTATTCTTAATGTCAGCCCGCCCATTTCTTCTTGTGAATGTGGAATTTCCGAAATAATAAAACTAACTTTACAAAATATAATGTAAGGCACCTTCTTCCTACTCATTACTTTACAACTACAAAACATAATACATAAACATGTCTATATCCTGAAATTGAATTGTTTTTAAAGTTTTCCTTCTCATATAATAATAAACATCCAACTAAAATATTTTACTATATAGATACTGGGAGAAATGCCTAAATGTCAAATAATTGCTGCAAAATATATCTCCTCATGCCGCGAGCTGAGGACAACCAGTGGAAACTGCTTGATATTTTAGTAATTGTTTTGTTTTTAAATGTCACATTTGAAACAGATTTTTATTTATTTATTTTATTACTTAAAAATGCGAGATTTGATATGGGCCTATAATTGCTCATTAGTGAACTGTCTAGATTGCTCTTTTTTAAGAGTGGCTTAATAACGGCAGTTTGCAGGGCCTGTGGGAAAAAACCTGAGAGGAGAGACATGTAGACAATTTGTAGTAAATCTGAGGCCATGCATTTAGACACATTTTTGAAAACCCTGTTGGCAGAATATCAAGGCAGCATGAGGAGGATTTCAGATGTTGTATTATGTCCTCCAGGTTTTTATGGTTAATAGAATCAAATTGTCTCATGCTATATGAATTGTTTTTAAGTGGACACAGGGACAAGACATATCCTGTTACTGACATGGAGGCACTGATTGCTTGTCTAATTGTTTGAATTTTGTCTTTGAAGAAGGAAGCAAATTCATTGCAGGCCCTGGTGGATAGAAGTTCAGAGGCTACAGACACAGGAGGGTTGGTTAGCCTGTCGACAGTAGCAAACAGGGCACGTGCATTATTAGTGTTTTTGGTGATGATGTCAGAGAAGAAGGACCGCCTTGCATTTCTCAGCTCTAAATTATAAATGTGAAGTCTCTCTTTATAGATGTCACAATGAACCTGGAGATTTGTTTTCCGCCACCTGCGTTCAGCTTTTCGACACTCTCTTTTTTGAGTTCTAACCAGCGTGGCATTTCTCCATGGAGATCTTCTCTTACCAGAGACCACCTTCACCTTGGCTGGTGCAATGGCCTCAATAACATTTGTAATTTTAGAACTGAAATTATCTACAAGCTCATTGACTGAGACCTGTGAGAGGGCGGGTGTTGAGGAGAAAGCCTCAATAAATTTTTCACTAGTGTTTTCAGTGATATGCTGTTTTGTGATCTCTGTTTTAACATTTGTGTGCACGCAGATAGCACTCTCAAAGAAAACACAGGAATGATCAGAGAGAGCAACATCAGTCACCACAACCGTGGAACTGTCCAGACCCTTGGAGATGACCAAGTCCAAAGTGTGCCCCTTATTGTGCGTGGGCCTTCTCACGTGTTGTGTGACAGTCCATAATTATCAAGAACACAAAACAGTTCTTTAGTCCCTCTTTCCTGGGGGTTGTCAACATGGATGTTAAAATCACCAACAATAACTACACAGTCAAAGTCAAACACCCAAAGATCATCGCAGGCTACTTTATGGATGCTGTGATCAATGGGCTCCCCGCTTCTAAACACACGATCAGCAACTTGATTGTTCAGACTATTTCCCTGGCCTATCAGGTGCGCGGGTTACCTTCACCTATGGCCGTAAGGGCGCACTCTACTCGAGGCATGGCGGCCTCTAGGGCCCTCGTAGAGGATTTGCTCCAGGATTTGTGTGAGGCAGCTGGCTGGGCCACTCCTCACACTTTCATCTGGTTTTACAGTCTGGACCTTCCTTCTGCACCCGGCACCCGTGCGCTCTCCTCTTAGTCGTGCCTACGGGTTACTGAACGCTGGGGGGCAGGCGGAGGCTTCAGCGTGGAATAGTGGGTATTCTCGTTCCCATAGCGTCGGTCCGCCACACCTCGCCCTGCCTGGAGTGCCTTGCTTCATAGCAAAGAGCTAATGTGTCCGGTGTGCCGGCGTGCTTATATACGCCTCCAGTTACGCCGTCACAAGCTACCGTTCTAGCAACGCCAACAGGATTGGAGTAGTTTCATTCATGATTTCAGCCCTGCTACGCCCAGAGGCGTTCCCATAGTGTCGTCACCGACGCAGTGTCTCGTTCCCCTTCTCGGGGAACAAGGGTTACATACGTAACCCGAGACGTTCTATACCCCACCACGGAGCCATAAACATCGACTCTTAACCTGCCCCTCCTTCTCACGCAGATATGCAAAACTGATAAGAAAGGCAGACGCTAGAGAAGGACGCTGCCCCGAAATTCCTTTGTTTGGACAAATTAATATTCTCCTTATAAACTTGCCTATTACCTTGTTTAGTTAAAGAATCTTTAAGTTACTTAGTAGGTCTCTCCACTTCGATTTCAGTAGTTATATTACCATGTTGTTTTTGTTGTTGAAAAGAAGAATCCATAAATAAGTTAATTTTGCAGTGCTCTTTAATTTACAGCAATGATCACTGACATTCCTTTAAATCGTGTTTTAACTAATGCTTTGTTCCAGCACCTTTATATACTCTCTTAGAAATGATATTGTTACACTGGGCGTGTCTGTTCTGCTTTGGTCATTTAGTTTTCAATCAGTCATGTTATTTGTAGTCTTGTTAGTATCTGTCTTATAGTATGTTGAGTTTTGGGTTCTGTCCTTTCTATTGCTCGGTGTCCAGTATCTGTTATATAGTTAGTCTGTGTTTTGAGTTTCAGTTATTTCTTGTGTCCAGTTACTTTGTGTGCTTGTGCTGGTTGGTCTGTTACTATCTGTGAGTCTGGTTGTGGGGTTATGATCCGTTTAGTTCATTATGACTTTGATCTTTCTGTTTTAGTTTCCATGTAGCCTTGTTTATTATTTCATTCATCCGCATCTTTAAGTTTACTTTGTATGTGTCTTGTATTTTAGGATTAGCTCTGTGTCTTAGCTCCTCGTTCTGTGTCTCGGTTCATGTGTTAGTGTTTACTTTTGGTCTGTGTACCTCTGTGTAATGTTGCCCTTGTCTGCTCTGTGTTCTCTTTAATCTCAGCTTCAGTCTGTTTTTCATTGTTGGTTGTAGTTCTTGGTGATCTGTCTGCTTGTGTCTTTATTAGTTTATATTTATTCCTCTGATCTGCTGTGTGTTCAGTAACCTGTGTCATGTCTGTTCCCTCCAGTTCTCCCCTCTGCTCTCTCCCTGGCTTGTGTGTGTGTGTGTGTGTGTGTGTGTGTGTGTTTGTGTGTGTGTGTGTGTGTGTGTGTGTGTGTGTGTGTGTGTGTGTGTGTGTGTGTGTGTGTGTGTGTGTATATACCTAGTGTTTCTGTCTAGTCCTTGTCCGGTCATTGCGGTGTTTTGTGGTGTGTTCCAGTGTTCTGCAGTATGTTGTCCTGTTTGCTTGCCTTGCTCGTCTTGTCACCCTGTTTTTTTGGATTTTGGATTTCTGCTGGATTACCTCCTGAAATCCTGAAAATGTGTTTAACTGGTAACCATTCTAATCGTTACAATGATTACTTAAGAGTTTCCTTTTATCAAATGCTTAAAACTAAGAATGGTATAACTGTTTGACATTTGAGGTTTGATTGTGGGAAAGTATTTGATTAAAATACGTGCAAATAAACATATTAGAGTTAAAACACAGTCTCAGAGGAGACCAGAAGCCCTCCTCCTGGGATACGTCCAAAGACAGGCCTACCAGGGGAAGCAAGAAGTTGTTGATCCTTTTTTTTCTGAAGCCTTTTGGCTGGGAGATGCCGTCATCATATTCAGGAGTTAGCCAACGGGTGAATGGGGTGTTGGAGGCACCAAGGCGAGGGTTATTTCTAAAAACAAACAAGAGATGTCCATGTTTGGAAACGCTGCTTTAACAATCCCAGGGAAGTGTACACATCCTCTGTGGCCTAAGATGTTTAGGTGTATTTCAAAAGCATTTCCTCTGAATGTAAGCACCACTCAAGGTCACAGACCCTGTTTCCAACACAGATTGCTTTTTAGAAAAAAAAACATACAATTATCTTCCCCCTACAAATATGTGGGACACTGTTATTTTGGAAAGCAAGAAGTCAAAATAGGCAACAAATTCTATTCTTTTCACCACCAATGAATTTTGGCACTCCACTCTCCATTTGCTTGAGTCCATTTTGGTGTCATCCTCATATGTTTGATTCCATCATTTTCACAATATTCCCTGACCAAGTCAGAGTTGAACTGCGGTCCGTTGTCTGATTTGCAGGTGACTGATAGTTTATGTCTGCTGAAGATTGACTCAAGACTGTCAATGGCGTTTTCTGTAATTGTAGAGGTCAGAAGATCATACTCATAATAGCAACTGCAATAATCTACTACTACCAGTATGTAGTGATTGGTCAGCAGTGGTTTTAGCAAATCTATGGCGAGATCCTGCCAGGGACCGTCAGGTAGTGGTGTGGTTCTCAATGGTTCTGGTGGGTCAGGTCTGGCTACAATTTGACCTCCATGACACGCCTGTTCCGTCAGTGTTACTGTCGGTTTGAGCCGTGTATGAATGGCTCAGTGTATGGCTGATGTAGTGTAAAAACGCTTTGAGTGGTCGAAGAGACTAGAAAGGCGCTATACAAGTACGGAGCATTTACATTCATAAACACATCCTGATGTTCTTGTCAGGTTTTGGGAGTACCACCACTGGGTTTACCCAGATGGGGCCATGTCCACATCTACAATGTCCATGTCGATCAGTTCCTTGATCTTCTTCTCAACCGCCTCCCAGAGGTTGTATGGTATTCGTCTGAGAGACAGGTTTTACCTTTGGGTCAATGTATTGTAATTATCTGCCTGTTGTTCAATTTTCCCACTCCCTTGAACACATCTGGATATTGCTGCTGGGAGCGTATGTTTAATGTCTTTAACAACTGAGACATTTTCACCTATTTTCAATACCCCCAGCTTCATGGTTGACTTTTCCCCCCAGGAGTGGTTCACCATTGCCTTTAATCAAAATCAACTCCGCCTGATCACCAATTTTGATTTCACACTTGAATGGCCGCCTGCTGCTTTCAGTATCTTTATTATCTGTGTATCTTTCACCGGAGGCTTAGCAATCTCTGCACAGCAACATGTATTGGATGATAATGAAACGGTTAGTGAGCTGGACTGAATATTATAATGACATTGTGTCACAATTTATAACAGTTAGACCGCAGTAAGTAACTTTACTGTAACTAGTGATAGTGGATGGCTCTTCCTCTGTGTTGTTGTGACCGTTTTGTTGCAGTTGTGGTGTATAACATATGTGCATTTGACCATTACAGTTTAAAATAATACTCTAGCAGCTGGAGAGAGGCACAGTGAACTCTTAAGGGGGAGTAATGATTGATGGGTGTGCAAAGAGTGAACCCTCCTATGGAATTTGACCTATCCTATTATTGACTTATCCTACAGCACTGTGCCCTTCTATGGTATTTAGCAGATACCTAAACATGTCCTATATAAGCTGTGTTCAATGTACAGAGAGACAGAGTGGCCATCGGGCTGGGTCACTCTCCAAGCTGCTGCAGAGCTTGTAATTGATGCTGAATTCCTTGATGTAACAAACTTTTATAATCAAGAACAGTGTCAAGCGGATTTCTTCTCAACACATCATCGCAGCATTATTGTTCGGACACCACACAGTGTTTTATGTTATGTGGGTCACGTTAGTTACAGCGACAGAGAGCTGGAGAAGCTGTCCACCTGAGTATTGGTAATACCACAATAAACATAAACTGAACATTACGAAGCAAACAACGGCAGGTCCGAGCTACTGTAGCGTTAGCTAGCTGCTCCTGGCTGCATCACTATAGCCTAACGTTAGTAAACAGATCGCTCCACATTTGCTTTTTGCCGTTACATCCTTTCTTGCAGGCTAAATCAATAGTGGCACACAGTATAGTAATATGGGTGCCGTTAACGCCACCCATATTACTATCCTGTGTACCAATTAATGTGGAAAGCGATATAACTTTGCACCAGATAACATTAGCAACTGCTCGGCGTTAGCTGGTGAGCTAACGTGACTTTATCTTGTGTTTCTCCACCTTTACTAATATTCACTTTGTTCTTACTCGACCTCATCTGAACCTGTTTGGTCTGATGGGCTTCAGCACATAAACCTTTATTGTTGTTTTTTATCCTTACGTGGAGCCTGTGTTTTGCTTTGAGCTGGTTGTTTTATGGTGTTAGTGGAGAGCATGTCGTTAGCTGCCGTGTTGTCGCTGTAGTCAGAAAGAGACTCAGGAGCGCACACAGGGCTGAATCCGACCCGGAGACCTCACATTAAAAGCACAATAGTGGCTGATGCAAGCAACAGAGAAAACAGGCGTGTGCTTCATTTCTGAGAGAGGTGTGAGCCCATTGACAATAAAATGAAAATTTGATTTATTCAAATCAAAAACTTACATATAGCCCCTTTAACTGGCAGTGACTGGATGAGTATGGGTACAAACTTCTCTGTTCTTTTGGCACATTTGAATAACACTTTATCTGTTGTGTGTTCAGCCTGCCCCATACATTTTCTCCCACCACATTACTTGTAGGACCTTAATCTACTAACATTTTCAAGTCTACTCCACCCACACAAAATTTAAGTCTCTTTGACATTTCATCCTCTTTTAAAATAAATGCAAACTCTTTTTGGTCTATTTCAACACTGTTCATATTTTGTGCAACACATTTTTGAGAAGTGGTCTTTTTCATTACACTTATGTCTATCCATGTGCATGGCATTGTGGATCTTTTCCCATATGATCAGTGTCACATCTGTAACATTTCCTCTCGATTTTATCATCATCTTTACATCTAATCTTTCCTCTTGTTTTCATGTCCTTCCGTCCTTTTTGTGTGACATGATGAACAGTCTCTGTCTCCCTCTGTTGGCCATTCAGAGACATAGCCGCCATCTGCTCCTTCATGCTTTCACACTGCAAGGCTAGTTCCAGTGTGTGGGCTAGCGTTAATCCATGCCCTTCCTCTAGTAATTTTCTGTGCACATAATGTGATGTACACAGTCTCACCTTGTTTCTGACACAACTTGTGAAACGTCTGGTGGCCAAACACAGTATTGACTCTGGGAACCAAGTATGCATTCAGTGCCCCCACCGCAGCTGTGTAGTCCGTTGCTTCTCCAGTGTCCGGTAAAGTTGAAAATATATCCTGAACATCTGGTTCATCAAGGTACAAAAGTAGAGCCCGTCTTTTGTGACATCTGTTGTGTCATCATTAATAATTAGTCCTTTTCCATCCGTATATAACTCAAAAACGATGTCAGCCACCACGCCCATCTGGGTCCCAGCGTAGCTGGGTCTGTATAACATGCGAACGGCTGAAGTCCCGACTTTCCCATGCTAACGTCTTTTTTTTCTTTCTCTCTTTCTTTCAAATGTCTACCGTCCTCTTCGCCATTGTAGTGTACCTAACTTAATACTGAATTAGCTGGTACATTCTGAATTTAATCTCCACATGGAGCTTCTGCGTTTACTTGCTTTATTGCCCGAACACAGGTTATTACAACCATATCTTCCCGCTATCTCTCCCGTTACTTCCTGTTTCACTAGACACATGACATCTCTAAACCAATACATGACACTAGCCAATCAGAAGCAGAGTAGGGCGGGTCGTAGAAGCCGGTAAACATTGCTTCAGTTCAGCTGTATATGTTCCCCTTACTAGCCCAGCAACATGGACTTGAGCAAGAGTTTCAGAGTGGTGAGTTATTAATTTGTAACAAATGTATCTTTCATCCAGAAAGTTTTAACTGAGGTCTATTTCTACATCACAGTAACAGCTTTATGTCCATTGATTGCCTGGAGGGTAGCTAATGTTTGAAAAAAGGACATCAGTTTGATGTGTCTTTAAAAAGTGTTTGCATGTCGGTTTTTCATGTCCAAGAAGGTCAACCGTAAAAAAAACCAACTGTTACTTAAATTTAAAAATTAGTTTTTCAAACAATATCTTATCACACTTGAATGTTTCTCTTACAGGTTGTTGCAGACGCTGGTGATTGTGCGATACTTGTTAAGGTTTGGTGTGGTGCTGCAATGTGGAGATCTGACTCGAGCCTCACATCCTGTTATAGCGGAAAGCGTTTGCAGGTCGACATCAGAGAGCAAATCTGAAAAAATTTGAAAGACACATCTCATGGAATTTCGAAACCTCTGAGAAAAGTAGGCACAGAAACAATGCAACACACTGTGTGTGTCTGTGGGTGCTGCAGGTCAAACCTGTTGCGTTGAGTGAGCGTTTGTGCACATGATGAACCCTCTCTTGCAGCAGACGGAGGGTTTGTGCCATGTAGTCTGCAGATCTCACAGCTGAGCGTGTGTCACCGCGAGGCTGATTCAGGAGACGAACAGCATCATGAGGACTCACCACCTCCTTGCGGACTCGTTTCAGACTCCTGGAAGAGAAGAAGTCACACAGGCGACCAGTGAAGTCCAATTTGTGGTCTTTTTGGAGGTTCTGTAACTTTAAAAAAAAATTATTACTGAGTGACAGATTTACTGTAATGAATGGCTTGCCTGGCAAAGAAATAGCTTAACTAATAAAATGAACTCACTCTTCTCTGGAGTACTTGTAGGCATCATCCACAATTTTCTTTGCCTCCTGAAAGCAGCTTTGAAGGAGAGGACTGCCGAGATATTCTCCTGCAAAGAAACAACACATTTATTATATTGTTCACCAAAGGTGACAAAATTGATTTTAAACTTGACCAGTGATGTGACAGACAAATTCAGATAAAAAAAGAGAATCAGAAATGTGTCCACAATATGAAGGATGCAGTGTACCTGCTGTTTTGGAGTGAGCATGCACCAGGCACACACCCAACACAAGGACAGAGAAAAGCATCTCTGAAACACATAAACAAAAGTCAGTAGGCTATAAAAACTACATTTATTCTGTCTGTTAAAAAGCACCATGTAACATAAAAAATACGTGAACATCCAAACAAAAATACAAATGAAACAAAATCTGCTGTCGATACCTGTATGTGAGGGTATTCCCGTGAAGATTTCAGATGCTCTTGCAGAACTGGAGTTACCGGTGTTGTGTCTAATATTATCACCTGCTTGCCTTGCCCCTGGGGTTGTCCAGGTGCATCTGTAGAGCAGTTTATTCGTCCTCCTCTCTCTGCTGAAGGAAATATTTTATTTTTATCAGCAGTGCTTGAGTGCTCAGGTGCCTTTCATGCAGCCGTTTTGTCAAACTGGAATAAATATTACACTATTAGTAAGTTATTTTGTAGCCTATATAACATTGCCTGCTATTATCTGAAATTATAATGAATGCACAAATAGTAGCTGGGTGATTCTCTGAATCCAGTGACCTTCAAGTCCTCCAAACTTACTTTAAAGATTTTCAATTAAAGTAAATCACAAAATGCAGTTTAAAGCCATCAATGAATAGAATCAGGTGTCTTTGCATTATAATGCAACACAAATTATTATTATTTTGTCTAAGTAGTAGACAATAAACACATTTGTATGTCCTCACTAACCATCATTACATTTTCACTGAATATCAAATGAAAATGTTGCTGCTAATATAATCGCGTTTGTATACTTTAACAAAATCTATATACATATATAAAAAGACATGAATTATTATTAAATTACAATATTGAAACACGTCCCCCAGTTTGTTTTCAACCCTGTCATGCCAACTATATACCCCCAATAAAAACAATTTAACGAGTTCCTGGGTCATCATATTGAGTAAGTGACATCAAGTCTCTTGAAGAACATGCTGCAAAAAAAGGCAAGTGTCATTATCTTTTCTTACCTATATGTCATGGTTTTTATTGTCAGATTGAGATTGTCAGGCTTAATATGTTAACTCTGTTATATGAAGAAATGATAGTAAACAATTGTCTAAGAAGAATTAAACTAGTGAGTTGCAAAATATTACAAGTTTATGATACCAGCATCAGCAAAGAAAGGGATGTACAAATTCATTTGATAAAAACAGTAGGGCCTACTCAAACCAAAAGATACACACATAAACATATGAATGGGGACGACTGACAGAGTTTTTTTTCCCTTAAAGCACCGCTGATCAGTTCATGTTTCTCACGAACTAAGATTGATGCTCTTAGAAAACTATATATGCCTAATAAGCAGCATAGCAAGCAGCTGCTAGTGGTGGTAGTGATAGTCGTCATCATTATACTGTACTAGCAGGCCTGTGTTAGTATTTGCAGTTCGCTTTTCACACTCACTGTCCTTTTTCATGACATTATCTGACATAACTGGATCCAGTCTTTCTCACTGGATTATATTTTTAGCCCTAATTTTTGTAAGACTTTTTGGGGTGTTTTATTAGTTTGATAGCTGCCAGTAGAGAGATGGCTAGAGAGTTTCTTTTTTTCACAAGCTTACTGATGTTGTTGATGATGTTGTGGCTGCTGGCATACAGTGTTACACACAGGTGAACTTAAGAAAGTCTTTAAAAAGAATAAACAATTCAAACTTCTTCCTAATGCAAAATTTTAAACTAAGATTTTATCTATCTTTAGGCTCTGAATTAAACACAAATTCACTTTTTTTTTTTTCTTTTTGGAGGGTGCAGTTAGAGGTTCAAACCACTGCCTTTTAACCTAGGGTGTTAACCATAGAACAACACAGGTACTTACTTATGTAGACAATCTGAGATGTTTTTCTAAGCCGTGGTTGTGCAATGAGGAAAAGGAAAGTCAGAAATAGGTCATGGTACAACATTTTGTTTACCTTGAAAATATGTGTGTTTGGGTGGGGAGCCTGTGGCTGCTGATTATACAATGGCATTTTTATAATTGTCACGCAAAACAAGGAACAGAGGTTTGAGAAAAGTCCATCTGCCTGTAAAAAGCTGATTTTTGCTGATTCAATGAATCAGATGCTTCAGAGCAGGGAGGTACACAGACATTTTGGAGGGCAGGGGCACTTCTTATAATTATTTTGTAATATATTATCCTTTACACTCACGCAACTGTTTCATACTCAACAGATTTCATGTATGCACTAGTGCGCACATTTATGCGATTCCTTTATGTTGCCTCCATTGCAGCCGTTGTTGAACAGAGGAGGGGGTCTAGGCCACCGCTTATCCCCCACTTACAATGCTGTCCTTGCATCACTTCCCAGGAAACTGAACAAGCATTTCCTCTTGGCCTAAGGTGAAGATGCCAACGATGGTCACTCAGACTTGGCCACGGGTGACTCTAACGACCACGACGACTGTCGTTTCCACAGCTGATACAGCAGTATCGACGATCCTAGCTAATCATCCCAGAGGTTCAATAGCTGAGTTTCCCTACCAGTCAGTCAGAACTGAAGAAGTCTCTTGGATGAGGGACAAAACGTCTTCTAGTATCATCAACCAAGTCCAGTTTCCCTTGACCTCAACCTTCGTTGGATAACTATGACCTGGATGACTGAGAACCTTCACAGCCATCTTCCATTGAGCATCATAACATACAGGTATTAGATAAGGAGCCTATAATAAAAAGTATGAAGTTAACGTTTAAAGGTTCCGTGTGTAATATTTAGGAGAATCGTCGATATAAGATCCATAACTGTGTTTGTTGGGAAAAAAAGAAAAGAAATTTGGTCAAATAGAGGACCACACGTATTATTTAGCACAAGAGCCGACAGAGCGTGTCCACCACTGTAACTTCTCCTACATGCTTGGAAAGGGAGGGGGGGAGCGAAGATTGATGGTGCATTCAAGTGGTGTCAGAATAATCATAATCTATTTTTCCTACTTAAATCTTTATTGTAAAATGAGATATAAAGTGTACATGGAACATAAAGAAGTATACAGAACTTTGATTCGTGGAAAAATAAAAAAATTAGTTTGCTGTTCATGTAGAATAAGATGTCTCCGTATTGTTTATACACTTTGATAATGCTATTCCCACACATCTTTGTAGTAGCATGATTTTTAAGAGCACATGAAAACACACTGAAGTCTAAGGATGGTGTTACTACTCTTACCAATACTGCTTATCAATCCAGTACTTTAATAGTTATCGGTTCTTTTTGTTTTTAGGAGAAAAAAATGAAACAAATATAGAACAGAATTAACATTGCTTTATTTTCTGTAATGTAAAACAAATAAAATAGTACTGCCAAAAAAAGCGCTACAGAGCAACACTTTAACAAAAAAGTTGCAGAATCTATCAGCACCTATCAAAGTATTTATTTATTTATTTATATTTTATGCAGCTATCATAGCTCCATAATCTGACTGCAGGCCAGATATTATAGTTGGCGGGCAGTTTTGGCGATGATCCATAGTCCGTTGTCAATGTTTGTATTAAATGTATTTAATGTGTGGTTTAAAATGGACTATGGTGCAGAAAAAGTGACCGTGTTATACACTCTTGGATTACATTTTCCATGTTATCTGTCAGTGGCCAAGTCACAAAAATATATGGTATATTATATATATGTGGTATGGTAATATATTACAAAAAAATTAGGTAAATATAATTTCTTAATAAAAATACCTTAAAAAACTAATGACATCTTGGCCTTGACTGGTCACTCTCTGCTGTCTCAGAAGAGATAGCAGTCCTACACTCTGAAAGGTTAGGGGCCAGTGGTAGACTGGACCGAAGGTTGCAATTCACAACCCTCACCACTAAATGCCACTAAATCTTACACACTGAACTGATTGGTTGAAAAATGACATCATAGACACACTAGATTTAGAGGTGAAAGCAAACAGCTTTAATATTTGTGAACATATCTAAATGAACTATTAAATACTATAAATTAACTACAAGACAACCATTGTCATGACAGGTACTTTGTCCTTTCAGCATCTCATGAATCCCACTCATCTCAGACCTGCTGTCAAGTTTTGAATTACTTGAATGATAAACCTGCTCTGCCATAAACTAAATAAAAATAATACAAGAGAGACATGTTTGGGAAATATTTTAAATCAAGATGAATGGTAATTAAGGCATCAATTAGGCAAACGTGCACACTACTGTGGGGAACCTGTATTTCTGTAGTTTAGAATAACAACTAAGTGACAGTACACAGCAAAACATTTCAGATATTCTTATTCATTTCTACTAGAACTGACTATGAGGCTTATTGGGGGAAATTTATATATATGCTTAATGCTATATTTTTAACATGCCTTCAGTTAGCATGACACATTTGGCATGTTGCGATGCTAATGTTAAAATGCACTGACTAAGTTCTTAAACAGATCCCTTAAACCGTAACTGAACAGAAACTGTGACTTGCTTGCTTTAAAAGCAGAAAGTTAATGGACCATTATGATTCATGTAAATAGACAGGATTGGAAACTGGTCTGAACACATTCATTTAGCAGCCAGCAAAGGTGAGACTAAAAAGGAAAGCCTTCAAGGAAATCCAGTTACAGAGAATAAGTCATGTGAAACATGATTAAAATGTACAGGCATGGTGTCAAACTGTACTACACATGCATCATGCCACTTGACTTGTCTTGCAAGACCAACAAGTCTGCAGGGTCATCAGGTGTATGCTCTCAATAACTGGTGTTTCAGTGTCCACACCACTGGGTCATGGACACTGGATTAATAAAACATCAAAAGACCAGTCCTACCTGAATTGCTGAAAAAGGGATATTTGAAAACTAAGGACATAATTCCTATCTATGGCTTATGAGTCCTTCAGTGTTTTGTGTCTCCTTAAAAAACAGTGACTACTAGGCAGGCAGAATATTTCCTATTTCCAATTTACGTCATTCATAGTAACAGGTTTGAATGACAAATTCAACATAATTCATAGTAACAGGTTACAAAACCTTCCGCATTTCCCAAAATACAGAGATTACCTCAAGTGCCCTCGATACAGCAAAGGCTGAAAATGTTGAGGCGATGTCCAACAAAATTGGAATAACCTTTCAAATCTTGGCCCAATGGAAATTAAAAACCCAAATGAAAAAGGAGAAATTATCACATCAGATATGCTTAGAAAACATTCAGAGGCCCCCTCTGATGAGGCCATTGCAGGTCAATCACATTATAGACCAGTTTCTCCAGGACAGTAACATGCAACACAGGCGTGTAGCTTTGCTTTTGACAGATGCAAAACTACATGAAACAAGTAATGTACAACAAAGCAAGATGAGAATGATAAGAGCCAGGGTGTGTTGCTTACTTTGTTAAGCAACGTTCAAGAATTTATCAAAGGCGCACAGGGTTTTCCACATGTCTAAGAGGCACCAGCCAGAAACGAACGTTGAAAGAATCTGAGATGAATGATAGCTTAGGTATTTAGGCAGAAGTGTACGCTTACAACTGGCAAGGGTTTTAATCAGGAACAAAATTAAAAGCTTTTAATTAAAACTTGAAGGAAAACTGTTGGAATGTTATTAAATTTTGTCCTCAGACTTCCTGCTCCATATGTTTTTTTGTTTTTGTCTTTTGCGTGTGAAACCACCTTGTACAAGTTCCACACTGAATCTGCGAGGGGATAAATAAATTACACATAGAAAACATTTACTTTGCAAAACCTGCAATGCATACAAGTTTACAATATTCAATCACTTTCATGTTTTTCCTTGAAGTTCACTACAGATTATACTCAGATTATGTATTGTATGAAACAATACAGAGACGCTACAGCTTCTAACAGTAAAGTTATTGAATGTTATTGAGGACAAAAATTTCCCCAAACTATGCAGAAGTTTTTTTCTCTCAATAAGTGTTGTGTTATAAAACAAAGGTGACCCCTAGTGGTTGAACTTTGATTTGACGGTACTACAGCCTCTAATAGTGAAGTTATTGAATTTTATTGAAGATTAAAATTCGCCAAAAATATGCAAACCAATATTTATATGAATTAAGTATTGTAGTATCACCAGCAGGATATCAGTGATGTGTGAGGTGATTTTGGAGACACTACAGCTCATAACAGTGAAGTTATGAATATTAAAAATAGGCCTACCTAATATTAGGTATGTAAAAGTATTTTTTTCCAAACTAAGTGTTGTAGTATAACCAGTAGTATATCATGAATGTGTAAGGTGATTTTAGGGGCACTACATTGTAAAAGTGTGAAGTTATTGAATATTTCTGCAGTATGTGTTTTCGGCGTTGCAATTTGTAGAGGTCCCTGCGCACTCGTCTCACAGTCGGCTGCACGTAGAGACCAATGTTATTTGTGCCGCTCGTAGGACGACTCATTTAGGTGAAAATGTACTTGTAGCTTGTTGTCTACTTAACTACGATAGTAAAGAGGCGTTGTTTGTGTTTTAAACACGTTTTGCTTACGAGTAATTGATTCCGGAAGTTCGAATCTGTGAATATATTTCTAACTTTACCGAACTCTATAAGTCAACTCCAACAGA
The DNA here is from genome assembly GCF_014851395.1 of Micropterus salmoides. NCBI lineage: Eukaryota > Metazoa > Chordata > Actinopteri > Centrarchiformes > Centrarchidae > Micropterus > Micropterus salmoides. Next base: position 17,442,639 of record NW_024041151.1, on the reverse strand, counting down.
GCACATCTGGAAACACGCGGCGAGGAGGTTCAATGAAAGGTGGAACTTTGCTAATTGTATTGGTGCTCTCCATGGAAAGTATGGAAAGATTGAGGCCCCTGCAAACACAGGTTCCCTCTTTTTTTAATTATAAAGACACCTTTTCCATTGTCCTCCTCGCATTAGTGGATGCCGATTACAGTTTCCTGGCCATCGATGTGGGCAGCTATGGTGGGAATACCGATGGAGGCATTTTCGCAGATTCTGCCCAACGCTGCTTGCAGCTTTAATTTCACTTTGTATTTTGTTAATCAATAAATACAATTTATTAACGTTACTTTAGAGCATTTTTCCACTCCTGCCTTAAACCTTTGCACAGTACTGTAGCCTACAATATATGTCAGTATTCACCGCTAGAATGAACCAAACAATAGGATGGGATGATCTGACACAATGCAGCTACTGCAAATTTTAAATGTAATTACAGTACATCTGTAAACACATCTGTGTCTTTAAAATAAACGTCAACTTTTGGCACCTCAGTGTAAGGAACTGAATATGAAACTTGACTAATAGCTCTTAGCTTAGACAAATCACAAGTATGAGGCTGTAATCTCCCAACTAAAAATCTGGTTGGTGGGGGCAGACAGGCCCTGTCAAATATGAGCTTCACTCACTGTTCCAAGATCTCAGGAGGGTAGACATTGAACAAAAAGCCTGAAAAAAAACAGAGGATGGCCTTAGTCAAGACTGCTACATTAGGAGGATTAATAATGATTATTTTTTACCACTGCAGCTCTGACTTGACTTTGAATGTCGATGGTTTGCAAAATGTTCCAGATGCCCTGAGAGGAGTAGGCTTGATTTTTGATTTCTTGTAACATGATATTTCACACAACAAATCACATCCACATATTACGATGTGGTAGTTCACAATATGTGTGCGTTATTTATTCTAATGATATAAAACTTACTTAAACATGACTCAGATCTCAATTCAAGAAACAAATACATGTAATCATGAAGAAATTCAGGGATCTCCAATGACTACATAGATTTGTTTTGGGAAAACATTTCTTTTATATTGTGAGCTATAATTGTATGTTATAATGCACCACCCTTTCTAGGATGATGATGGCGCCTGTATGTGATTTTTCTCTGTCATCTCCTGTATGTGTTTTTTTGGCAGTATAGATTTTGTAAGCAGGCTGTGTTCAAGTCCAACTATTAGTGGAAATGGTTTCTACTGTCTAACCTCAGTATTAATTGTGCCAAAGAAAAGTGACCCCAATGTTTTTATAGTATAAAAGGTGTGTATAGCTTTGTTGCTACTGTTAATTAGCAGTTGTCAGTCTAACAAACAGCATAAGATGAATTAAAGTGAGAATGTAAACTACTCTCATGGTTTTGTGTCGCTGAATTTATATTCTGCACCTGGAAGCGTTGATCTTTCCAGCCTCTTTATATGAAGACCTTGCCTTTATGTTTTTCCATTTTTACTTTCCTCCATATGTTTTCATTAGTTCATGCAAGAACATCCATATACAAATAAAATCATTTAACCTATTATTAAGGTCTATAACACTAAGTATGGTTGGATTCAATCTACAGTATGATCTTAACATGTAAATCTGCATTATGATACAACGTAAATAGCCAAAAGCTCAGCCCAGAAGCACAAGTGTTTACAGTGTTTATTTGCAGGGTTTAAAAAAGAAACACCAAATTAGAGTCCTCAGTATGACTTTTTGAAGAGGATTTTGCTTATTTTGGAATAAACTGGGGGGTGTCGGGGGAGGGTCAATAGGTAAGGAGTCAGATAGCTGGGGGCAGGGGATAAGGGCAGTGCAGAAAATGAGAAAAGGCACTTTTACACATTCAGCAACCACATTGACCAACTCCACCTGTAATCATTAAAAATATGATTTAACAGAAGAAAAAAAAATGCTCAGTGCAAACAGGCTGGTTTCTCAGTACAAAACCAACCAACCAATCATTTCCCTCGTCAGACCTAGAGGCTGGAAATGTAAAAAAAAAAATAAAAATAAAAGTCCAAGACATAACATCTCCCACCTGAGTTTTATCTGCAGTACACTCAAGGAACTACAATGTGATGTCAGAGAGGCCAAAGACAAATTATCAGTGTTTTCAGAGAAAAAATATAAAAAAATAAATATAAAATTCAGTTTTATATGCCACCTAGCTACATGCTTGAGCACACTACTGTGCACACAGCTCAGACCAGGTACGGACTGTAGTGATTTTAAAGGGTGAATACCAATCTCACTCAGGCTTACAGGTGGCTTAGCCTCAACTCTGCAACTATATTGTGAGGATACACATCTAGGAGTGAAGTCACGTAGAAAGGTAACTTCAGCACAGCATTAAAGAGGCTTATACGGTTCATTTACAACTTCTTGGGTTAAAATCTAGCCGGGGTCTCTGGTACACATGCTTCCTCAATTTATCTGCATGTCCTGCAAGTAAACTCGCCAACAGTATTTGAAAAAACAAGGAGAGGGGTAAACCTTGACAAACCGGGGGTGATTTAAGTGTACCATTCAGAAAAAATCTGACTTTTGCCAACCATGAGCCATGGTGAAAAGAAGTAATGTTTTTATAAATAATTAAAAGCTTCAGCTACCAGCTCAACATACATTATGGAAATATTGTACATAGAACATTAAAAACAGAGGCCTTTTCCACTTCTGGTAACTATAAGAACCATTGTGCTGTGCAATTCCAGTGAAAGATTCAATATATCTGATCCCATTTCCTTAAGTGAACAAAACTAACTACACTGACAAGGCAAGAACAGTAATACCATGTCTTACATTCACTAAGCTGAAAGTGCGCCGCCTCTTATCTCTTTGTCTGTGGCTCTGCTCTTCATGTTCTTCCATGCCAGTGCAGGTGAGACTGAAGGACCCTAAATGTGTGCGACTGAGTGGACCGACACAGTGTTTCGGTACAAAAACATGTGGCACACATTATTAAGTTGTCCTTTTTTGCTGGTCAAACTGTTGGGTCCCACAATAGTCAAAACGCCATTCTATAAAATATTTCAAGTATGGTGTTGCTGTGGGATAAAGACCCCCTCCCCAGAGGTGACAGAGCTGGGTTTCTCTGTAACTACACCCAGAGTCGGTCTCAGGAAGGGGAAGTACTATACCTCGCCTTTATCTTGGTCAGTAGCAATATATCATCTGGAACACTTAATGACATTTAAACCAATGAAATAAATTACAAAACTTAATGTCATGGTGCAGCCCAACATAACCAAAAAAGTCATTAGCAGCTTCTGACTTCTCTGTAAAACGTCAGAAAAAAATAAATAAAGGCCTGAAGGGACAGCACAAACAAATTTTTTGCAGATTTTACATATCACTCAACAAGTACTTGACCTTATTTATGCCATCAAAACTTCAAAAGAAGGTGGTGTGGGCTTTAAGAGGAATATAAGGGATGTTTCCTTCAACACTAAACTGCTAATCACTTTTAAATCTAAACTGCGGTGAGATTCTGAATTTAAAAGCTGAGAAATTCCACAAATGTCTTACAAAACACCACTGTTACTGGTAAATATCCATATGGTCCTTTTGGAAACAGGCTATAAATATGATTTAAATATATACTGTCAATAATAGTTGGCAGATTTGCAGAGATACAAGTTAACAAAGATCAATAAAAGCTGGCAATTCCGCCAACGGGTCTGTTCAATTTAATATCTTAGAGATGTGTACAATACTAGCAGGTGGAGAAAGACATTTTTTTCCCATTTAGTAGAGGCTGTGGTGATGGAGCTGTGTGTATGACAAGGAAGAGGTGGGAGGAGGAAGGAGGGAGGGTGGTAGACAGACACAGAGGTTTATCTGTGATTACAGCTAAGGCCCTGTGAGAGATTAGAGGTGTTCAGTATTTCAGCTTCTTGGGCACCTCCCATGAAAAGACATCACGACCAAAGTGACCGTAAGCTGCTGTGTGCTGGTAGATGGGCTTCTTCAGGTCAAGATCCCTGAGACAGAAATAAAATGATCATTTATAGAAAACCAAAATTAAAAATTTTAAAAACGTGTATAATGAGATCTTACAAGCTAAAATCTGAAATTAAAATCACGGATACCTCACGATGACTCCAGGACGGAGGTCAAAGTTGTTCTTCACAATGTCCAGTAGCTCCTTCTCATTCTTCTGGGAGGTCCCATAGTGGAAGATGGAGATGGAGAGTGGATGTGCAACTCCAATAGCATAGGATACCTTAAAGAGTTGAGAGACATTTTAAAAAACTAGACTGCCCTAAGTTTTATCAACACTGAATTTTTTTTAAATTTGCATCTGGATTTCTAAACAAAATCAAGTACTGGCATGAACTCGGTAAAAAGGAAATGTGAAAAATGTGATCTGAGTTTTGTAATAAGGACATACTCATTCTCCAAAGGGAGACGTCTTGGAAACACTTCCTTGATATCCTCATTCCCAGGATGAATTAAGAGATTTCTAGGGCTGTCCTGTATGTCATTTTTTCGAAGCTCCGATAGTAATAAACAGCAAATAATCGAAGCTCAACAGTCTCATTACGGGGATGGTTTAGGTACTAGGTATTTGATAGACACAGAACACCAGAAGAAGGATGAATGCCCAAGAAGGTCTGGCGATGACATGAGTGAGGGAGAATGGCGTGGGGGAGAGATAACAGAGTATGTCTGTGTGCTTGTGTGACAGAGAGATTAAGAGAGACAGAGCGCTCAGTTCCTTTTTTAGCATAGGCTAACTAAAACAGCAAGTTATTGTTACCAAACCTATGATTTTAACTTTTTTACGGTTAGGCTAGTAGTCTCAAGTGCAGGACTAAGAGAGGGAGGAGACTGGAGTTAGATAATATAAATATTTACTGCAGGATTGAAGGGATCAGAAATTGAGCCGGGGAAGAGCGAGGCAGACTGGAAGACTATGCGTGCAGAACCGGGTTGGTGGCTGCTGTGCAGAGCAGGGGGATTGTAGCTGAGAGTCCAGACTGAGAGGCTGAGCCAAGAAGGACCAGAGCAGAATCTGGTAAATAGTTCAGCCGGGCGGGGGTCCAGGGAGAGCAGACGGGAGCACTATTTCTGTTAGCGGAACTAAAACACGTTACTATGCAAAATTCGCTTTTATCTTAAATTTTTAGCCTACTTCTTTTACGATAGGCTTAATAGAATTTCTTAAATGAGTTCATCATGTTTGTTTGTTGTTACCTACAGTAACTTTAAAACGTAGGCTATTTTACTGTTCTGATCTGTACTAAAATTAAGCCATTGTAAAAATCAATAAACCCCATAAGTGCCACACTGCAGTTATCATCACTCAATTTAAAATGCTCCCACACAGCTGAGATTTTGTTTTCCCTTTCATGTGTATTGGAGGTTATGTTCACCGCTGTGAGAGGCGGTCAGGCGTGCGAAAAACAAACCACCTCGATATTAAAATCCCAACATTGAAAATCGAATCAATATTTTGGCAACTAAACATTAGCTTATTATCAGCAGTATACATGGTGGCATTAAGTAACACGAAATGTCAGCGCAGAAAAGCCAAATATATGTTTTAGGTCATTTAGAAACAGTGTCTCCCAATTACATAGATTGTCCAAATACTGTAAAAGGACTGAGAACAACTGTAAATTGTCCGTCTCATTGCATCTCTTAGTAATTAGTCTTTAATAACCTAATACACAGCATTCTTATATTATTGTTGTGTATATGAAAATAAGTTAGTGTATTACGTTTGTTTGCTTTAAACAAGTTTCCAGAGCAAGAATTTTCCAATTTTATCAAAACTTGACCACGAAGCTGACCACATTCGCTGCTCTCTGTGAATAGGAAAATACCAACCTTCAAGCCTACAGGTGGTTGAGTCTTTGATACTCTAATATAGACTACAGATAGGCAAGTGTCACTTTAACACTGGGACACACTGTACACCCACCTGTACCATCACACGCCTGCAGAGCCCAGCTTTCACCAGAGATTTGGCCACCCAGCGGGCAGCGTAGGCAGCAGAGCGATCCACCTTTGTGTAGTCCTTCCCAGAAAAAGCTCCGCCTCCGTGGGCACCCCAACCCCCGTAAGTATCAACAATGATTTTACGCCCAGTCACACCAGCATCACCCTGTGGGACAGAACACAGAACTTTGAGGTTTATGTCAGTTTAAAACAAAAACATTTTGCATGATTTTGTTCCGTTTCACCAAATCATCCAAGGTGAGATCAAGGGATTCTAATCCAATAAATGTCTTTTCAGCGAATATCTCCTCACAGTCCACTAGCTGTGGCAGTGTGTGCACTGAAAAAAAAAATCCAGGGTTTGTACACAGCTCTGGCTGACAATACAAAACAAAGTAGCCTGCACCACACCACATGATACGTGATGCGTCAGTGACTTGCCCACAGAGTTCAGCTTTCTTTCTAGTTTGCCAAGACATGCTGTTTTTGTGATGTAAGGTAAAGTAGCAGGAGAATTGAGAGTGAGTATCGCTGTTGGAGGCTGGTATGCGGGCTCTGGGACTGTCTCGCCCTCTCTGCTTGTTAGCTGTGCAACATTGCGATGTCGTAGTTTATGGTATTTGTTATGGAATTGGATTTCTCCAGAATTGCTTACTCCACCTTTAAGAACAGCTACTTATTGTTGTGGGAATGTAAGTTAGCTTCAAGATCTCAAGACGCAATCTAAATTCCTTAAATGTTTGTAAAACTTTATTCTCTTGATGCGACTGTGACGTTCTTGTCTCACCTGCGGTCCTCCAATAACAAAGCGGCCACTGGGCTGCAGGTGGTATATGGTTTCATCGTCGAGGTACCCATCAGGAATCACCGCTTTGACCACCTGCTCTTTCAGACAATGGCACATCTCGTCCAAACTTACACCCTCATCATGTTGCACAGAGACCACAACGGTGTGGACACGCAATGGCACCATGGCGCCTCGATCCTGCTTGTACTGAACAGTCACCTGAGAAAAAAAAGAGAACAAATATTTAAAAAGAGAAATAAAACAGGATGGTAAAGTTTGACTCCCTGGAGGTAAAACAAATCTAAAAAGGAGACCAGACGATTTCACAAGGGCATGTAAGACAGCTTGTAGAAACAAAGCCGGTTTTCCTAAAATGATTCTAAAATGCCTCCAAGCCTAAAGTTGTATCATATTTTATCAGACGACGTCAATGCCTTACTAATGTTAACTTCAATAACTTATTTAGTCTCTCTCTCTCTCTTTCGTTCAAGGGATGGAGGGTGTGGGATTCCCCAGAAGGTAAAAGTAAACATTACCGCAGCCCGAGCGGCGGCAGGGAGCAGGGGGTTTTTAACGGTAGAAATGCGTCAGCGGATGCTGTAATGTTATATGGATCAGATATGCCCAACACTTTGCCCAACACGCAGTTTGTGTTCATATCTTTTTTCTTAAGTTGAAAGGTGATCCAAATAAAATTTGACTGCTTTTGCAGCGTCTCTACGAGGGAGTCCGGTGTGAGACGCTATCTTGGTCTGTTGTTTTGCCCTCCAGGTCACCATGCATGTCACGTGACTGAAAACTATCAATTGCTGTATTGCTTCTAAAGCAAAAAATGCAAATCTGGTTTGAGCTTCTCAAATGTAAGGATTGGAAGGTTTTTTCTGTTTTACATACATCATTGTAAACTGAATAACTGACAAAACAAGCCATCTAATTACATCACTCTGGCCTCTGACAACTTGTAATTGGCATGCTTCATTTTCTGACATCTTATAGCCCATTAAGTAACTATAATATCAACAGATAATCAAAATAAATGTTGATGCAGCTCTAGTAGTAGTAATAGTAGTATTATTTGTAAGTCTACATTAGTACCACTAGTCTCGGTATGCCCTCTTAAAGAAAAAAAAAAAAAAAAAAAAAAAAAAAAAAAAAAAAGCATATTTGGAAAGAAAACATATTTAAATAAAGTATTACAGAAGGTAAAAATAACTTATTGCCATAAATAATACAGATGGGACTGAGTGGAAGTGGAGGTACCGTTTCCTTGTCTAACCTGAGTTTTGGAATCTGGTCGGAGCCACGGCAGCGTTCCATTTCGGCGTAACTCAGCCATCCTGGCATTGAGCTTGTGAGCCAGGATGATAGTGAGGGGCATACACTCCTCAGTCTCATCAGTGGCATATCCAAACATCAGACCCTGCGAGAGGTGCGGTCACAAATCACAGCATGAAAAGGGGTCAGAATAACTTCAAACATAGTTACTGCCACGTTTGGCTCCTGTTACCCAGCTAGGGATCAAACATAGAACATAAATGTATGAAGCCTCCAACCTGGTCACCGGCTCCCACGTCCTCCTCTTTTCGATCCAGGTGAACACCCTGAGCAATGTCAGGGGATTGCTGCTCCAAAGCCACCAGCACATTGCAGGTCTTATAGTCAAAGCCTGTAGAACAAGACAACAGAGCCTCAGTAAAATGATTCAACTGTCAATTATCACCATGACTTCCATCAAATATTCACTTTAAAAGGGGATTGTAAGTTGCCTGTAGGGCAGGAACATCACCTGAGAAAGGTACATAACTTTCAGCCCTGCCTAAACATGTAGCCCAACTGGTTCAAAGACAAATGTGAATAACTGCACAAAGCAAAGCTGTTTATAGATAAGAAAGAGGCTTTAACTGTGTGAATCGCAAAGTGAACTACACTCACAGCTACCAAGTTTCATCACTGTACCTTTGGAGGAGTCGTCGTAGCCTATGTGTTTGATTGTGTCCCTGACAACCTTCTGGTAGTCAACGTTGGCCCTGGAGGTGATCTCCCCCGCCAGCAGGATCATCCCTGTCTTAGTAACAGTCTCTGAGGACAACATGACATGCAGTGTCAGAGGGATGAGTGGAACACTAAGTATAATAGATCATTAAGAAGATCTAGGTGAAAGACAACTGAGCACACAGGTTGTCATACTGTAGCACATAGCATGCCAACAATTCTTAAAATTTGTGGCTAAAATTATTTTAATTCTTAATATTTAAAGATATGCTGATCATGTGTAATGTTAAACTTTGTTACCAGCTAGTGCTGCAACTAATGATTATTTTCACTATTGTCTGTCAATTTTCTCAACTAATGATTAATCATATGGACTGTAAAAAACTGAAAAAAAACAAATGTCCACCACAACATGCTACAGCACAAAGGTGACATCAATAAATTGTGTCCACAGTCCAAACCCCCAAAATATTACTATTATGTTAGACCAAGAAGGGCAGCAAATTCTCACGTTTAAGAACCTGTAACTGTCAAATGTTTGGCATTTTCCTATCCCACACAGCAACCAAAAGATACATTTGAAAACAATTCTCAATAGAGGAAACAAAAGCTGTACTAGAATTGGATGGACCTGTTTTATTTCATGCCTCAGCTTGCACATGCATGTTTGAACAATGAATAATCAGTAAACAACAGCCTCCATGTGTTTTGCAGTCTGAAGACTTACCACATGCTACTTTGGCATCAGGATCCTGTCTGAGATGTGCATCCAACACGGCATCACTGATTTGGTCACAGATCTTATCTATGGGGTAACACAAGCTCTTGTCAAAACACATAAAAACAATTCATGGCAATGCCTAAAGTTTTTCTTATTGGTAAATATGCACACAGGGTACAAGACTTATTACGTGTTGTTACACTATACCAAGCTGAATTTCACCCCACTACAAATAAAAACATGTAGAATTAGTTTATACTGTTGGCTAATGGAGGTGTTGATATTTATTACCGAGCCTGAACATGCACCTGTTTTAATGATACAGCCATTTATCAGAATTGGATTAACAACAGTCTAAATGCCAAAGTATAAGAATTTAAAGGGACAGAAAAAATGGCTGACAGTAGAGTAACAGCTGTCACGAAACAGGTTATGTGGTGTTGAAATTCAGTGAGTGCAAACTAAATATTTCCACAGGAAAGACTTTCCAGAAATGATAACTTGTAGAAGAAATAATTTACAATATAGTCACAGGTGATTTCTTAGTTAGAGTTTAACAGAAGACATAAGATTTTCTAAATCTACGTTTGGAATTTTTTTGCCCAACTTTTCTGGCACCAGTTTGAGAGAAATCTAAACACAACAAAGAAAGGCTTTGTTTAAATCACACATCCACAAAAGGTTCACATGAGGAAACCTTTAACTCACAATATCTGTTGGGGATCTATAAAATGGTACAGATCACTGGCATCTCTAGGTCTGATGATCACTGATGTACCAGTACTGATGACCTCAACTTCACTGAATACATCAGAGATGGGGACTCGAGTTAGAGACTCGGACTCGAGTGCGACTTAAGTCGCACACACAGTGACTTCAGACTCGACCTGAGACTCGTCCTCAAAAGACTTCAGACTCGACTTGGACTCGAGGTGCGGGACTCGTGAACAATGTGTATTTTTTTAGGAAACATCTGATGAGCTTGCTGTTATTCCCTCCCTCCGTTACCTATAACCTGCCTACGTAACACGTAGCATCAGCTGCGCGCGGCCACACGTGAGAGAGGACAACAAACACCGGCAGCTGCTGTGCCATTCATCATAAACTTTGGCTTTTAAACTTCATACAACAAGACCCAAACAAAGAAATACTGAACGCAAATAGGTTAGTAACCTGTGGTGAGTAAACACCACCAGCTCAGCATTGGCCATCTAAAGTTAACTTGCTTCTTGTTACAGCTACGACCTACGAGAGGTTACTCGATTGTCTTTCGTTATGAAATGAATGTTTGAGCGTTTGTTTACGTGCCAAAATTATGGTGGTCGATTAACGTAATTATTTACGTCCCGCTGGCTGCCATCACCGTAATTATTGCTGTTGGTTGGAAAGAGGTTACAGGTTTATTGTTGATCGTGTAGCCTTACAGTTTTATTTAGTTATAATATTACACTGGTTTGAGAGTGTGCAGGGTTTGTTGACTTACAGTAGTTTATAAGTTGTCATTAATTGTAGACGCATTGTACATTAGGCTACACGATTGTGCTCTGTAAGTTAAAAACAGACCGGTTTATTGTTGATTATGCAACGTCACAGTTTTATTTAGTTAACGTTACACTGGGTTTAAGAGTCTGGGGAGTGTTTTGACTTACAGTATTTAATAACCCGTCAATAATTTCATTGCACATTACATGTTTGTGCTCTGTAAATGAAAGACAGGTTACAGTCACAGAATTCCAACCTGGATTGAACGCAGCAGGTGATACAACATTCGTAATAACCATGAGACACACACACACACACACACACACACACACACACACACACTTCAGGACTGGTGTGAGGATTTCAAGGACTGTTTTTGTATGCATACCAAATATTTAGCTCACCCTCTATAAAGGCGATGTGTAAAGGAACACGTTGAAGCACATCATTAGTAGGGGTGGGAGAAAAAAATAAAATACAAAAAAATCGATTCTTAGATGCATCGCGATGCGGACTTGGAAGATTCTGTCTCGATTAACAAATTGATTATCTAAATGTTATTTGATAATGTTGACGGAACGCAAGAGGCGGAACTGGCAGAATTGCAGCGCTCGGACCTTCGTGGCACGCACATAACAGAGAGACCTATGCATGACACAATTTTATATAGCTGCAGTACAGAAGGCTGTAGTTTCAGGACCCCCACAATCCTGAGACAGCAGTTCTAGGACCATAGTTCTTTTGCGACAGAGCCATCTAGTGGACTGGTGGTGGTAATGCACAGCAACACGTAGGAGGTTAACCCTGTCTGCTAGCACGGCCGACATGCGCAGCTGTAGGGTTAACCGGTCGACATGCACATAATCAATATCTTAAGTTTAGGCACACACTCTGTGATGGTTGAGGTAATGATAATTGGCTACGGGGGGCTGTCGAGAGTAACATAGCAAGCTAGCCAGCCAGCCCGCTCAAGTATATCCAGCTGCAGCCCGCAGATCTGACGGAAGTTGAACGTCCAAATATGGTTTGTCCCAGAAGCCACCAAGCAAAAAACCTGATGACGTTGCTCACGTACAGTATAGATCCTAATGCAAACAGTTTTATTCTTTAAAGACCAACAACAGAACTTTAAATACACTTCTGAGAAGTTTTTAGGCGAGAAATCAACTGTGTAGATTTAAAATACTGTAGCGGCAGTTTCACGAAAATTGACAGAATAAAAAATGTGTTTAAATGTTTTCGGAGTTGAGAAGCTCATTTTGGTGTCACACCTGTCCTAGGATTGTGGTCCTGAAACTGCAGCCTCTGGTACTGCAGCTACTTGTTACTCATTATGATGGTGCTGTTTGCAAAGTGGAGGAAGAGAGAAAATAGCGAGGGATGAAGAAGAAAGTGTCCAAAGTGTTATGATTATTATTATTATTATTAAGATTATTTCAAGTTAAATTAAAACAACTCTGTAATTTTACAGTCCGTCCACCCTAACACGAAACTTATGTCACCTGCCAACAGCACGAGGACACCTGATCAGAAAGAACCTGGTGTTCTGCCAGCGGACCACAGCCAAGGTAACAGTAACAGCAACTTTAGCATTTAACTGAAATCATGATTGATTGTTGAGTAGAAGCACAGCCAAAGTAAGCCGCAGTCCTCAGCTGTAAATGTCCACAGGTGCATTTGTTTTTCTCCGCCTGGTTGGGCCCAGAGACTGTATGGTTGGGCCATGAGTCTGGGTTGTAACGTCACACTCATCAGTTAACTGGGTGTCGGGGAGCTGCACCTTAGGATGACTTGTATAGCACTGGGGTGATGTTTGTGTTGGTAAAGCAGTTGTCTGGTTGTTGGTCTGTTAGTGTTTCTGGTCTGATGTTTGCTGTATGACACACTATGAATTTCCTAAAAGACTAATAAAACCTGTTACTGTGGGGGTAGGGGGGAGCGCCGCCGTCGCCAAGCTAAAGTACTTCTTACACGACGCATCGATGAATCGTTGAAATAATCTATAGAAGCTTCGAGTACTAAAATCATTGTTAGCTGCAGCCCCACTTAAAATATATATAAACTTGTAATAACAGAGTGAAAAAAAATTGAATACCCCTTGCGGGATTAATAAAGCATATCTTCTTCATATGGTACACTTGTCAAATGAGTGTTTGACTGTATCCACTGTCTGCAGTTTAATAGACGATATTAAAAGTCTCATTATATATATATTATATATATATATATATATATATATATATATATATATATATATAGTTACAGTCTATGGGTCTGCCAAAGTAAAGAGAGATTTTTTTTCTCTCGGACAGAGAATAACAAACCTGCTGCCCCTCCACGTTGTCTCATGTAGTTAGGTGACAATGTTATGATGCAACACCGTATGGTAGCTAAAGTTTAGCTATCCTGTCTGACTCAACAGTAAATACAAAAAATACATTAACGTTAGCAGTGCTTATGGTTCTCTATTGTTAGCTTTTGTCGACAGAATACCCCCAAATGGCGTGGTAAATTCATGTAACGTTAAGCAACCCGTGTGGACCTACATGTGACTGACAGACACAGACAGTCCTAACCACGGGGATGTTAGCTTCAGCAGCTAGCCGCCGTGTTGTTAGCAAAAGTAACTCTGTAAAACTGGATTACCCTACATTAGGCCTGTTGTTCTTTCTGGGACGTGGGTTGTCTGAATTACATGCAGCTATGCCCATTTTACATCACATGGAGCCATTTTAATGGTGTTGACAGAGGTACAGAGAGGATGAACAGGGTGCTTAGTGGGCAGAGACCAGCCAACAACAACACGCCTCAAAACCTTGTTTGAGAGGCTAGCGGGTTAATTATTATGGTTACAATGGGAAACTACCTCGCAGTAAGGCAGTTATAAATTAAAACTCACCGGGGTGTCCTTCTCCGACTGATTCAGACGTGAAGAGGAAGCAGTCCTCATCAATGTGCGAGTTGTTATGGAAACCGTCCTGATGGCCGTTCATTTTTTTAATCAATTGACACAATTAGCTAACAGGCTAGCTAGCTGTTCAGATGCCTCCAGAAGATGCTGCTTGTAGCGTTGAGAGGCCGGGCAGGGTTTAAAGTCTTTACCTCGGTCTCCTGCTCTCACACACACGCGCGACGTGGCCGCACTGCTTTTTGACACGGTGAAGTGAGGAGCAGATCGGACTGCTTTATTTAGCTACTCTACTTCTTCCGACTCTTCAAGTCATTTGTCTGCTGGCCAATGTTGTTGTTGAGCACAGACCATGTGGTGCAAGTGGGTGTGTTGTAATTAAGACCGAAAATTAAATCGTAGCCGGTTAAAAAAAAATCAGGTGACCGGCTCCTACAGACTGCATTTAATTGTAAAGTCAACAAAAAGCATGCCTATTTTACTCATAATCATATGTTGGGGCCTTCAATATGTCTAAATTTAAGGACATTTAGAGTCTTTAAATATTTTTTTTACATAATTTAACAATCTTTAGAGACATGAAATGGTCAAAGTATTTAAATTATCTGAGAGTTTTCTAGAGGACTGAAGAGGTAAAAAATATCTATAATAATGACACATATTTTCAGGATTTTTATGAGTGAAAGTATCCTTTCAATAATTGTAAGAATTGCATGGATTGTCTAGTATTTCACTTACCCTGATTGGTTTGTAGAGACCGGAACATGTGAAAGTAGACTACTTCACTCATTTGAGGGATTGCTACGCTCAAGAGGAGAAACCAACTAGTATTCTACATATTTTAAGGATAAAGGTCTTAAGGTTAAAGGTCTGAAGAGGTAAGAGTATCAAGTATTTTGCCTATTTTTAGAGGCCTGGGGAGATATCATTTCACATGAAAAATCTTCTTTCCTTATCCCTCTA